>NC_057725.1:22951281-22973904 GCF_004010195.1 Chiloscyllium plagiosum | reverse complement strand
CTACAACATTCTTCGTCACTATCCACAACTCCACCGATCTTAGTGTCATCTGCAAATTTACTAACCCACCCTTCTACGCCCTCATCCATGTCGTTTATAAAAATGACGAACAGCAGTGGACTCAGCACCGACCCTTGCAGTACACCACTGGTAACCGGACTCCAGGATGAACATTTCCCATCAACCACCACCCTCTGTCTTCTTTCAGCAAGCCAATTACTGATCCAAACTGCTATATCTCCCACAATCCCATTCCTCCACATTTTGTACAATAGCCTACTGTGGGGAACCTTATTGAACACCTTGCTGAAATCCATATACATCACATTAACCGGTTTACTCTCATCTACGTGTTTGGTCACCTTCTCAAAGTACTCAATAAGGTTTGTGAGGCAAAACCGTGTCGACTATCCCTGATCAAATTATTCTTTTCCAGATGATTATAAATCCTATCTTTTATAACCTTTTCCAACACTTTACCAACAACTGAAGTATGGCTCACTGGTCTATAAATACTAGGATTGTTTCTACTCCCCTTCTTGAACAGGGGAACCACATTTGCTATCCTCCAGTCTTCTGGCACTATTCCTGTAGACAATGACGATTTAAAGATCAATGAGAAGGATTCTGGGTAATCCAAGATGGAGGACAGGAAAAATTTCTGGCTGTAAGAGCTGCTCCTTTTTTTTTTTAGGTATTTTAGGTGTTGGAGGTGATTTCCTTGAATTCCAGGAGCAGCAATTACTGTTTTATATGCTGTTGCATTGTTTTGGAACTTTGGAAAAAAAAGTCAAAACAACAGCAGTTTTAAAAGGGAGAAGAGCAGACAAAGAAAGCACATGGTGAGGACAGTGCAGGAGAGAGAGAAAGAGAGAGAGAACCTACACAGCTACCGCCTTTGCTGTTTGAATTCGTGTACGTGTATGGAATGAGCTGCCAGAGGCTAGTACAATTGCAACATTTTAAGAGGCATTTGGATGGGTATATGAATAGGAAAGGTTTGGAGGGATATGGGCTGGGTGCTGGCATGTGGGACTAGATTGGGTTGGGATATCTGGTCGGCATGGACAGGTTGGACCGAAGGGTCTGTTTCCATGCTGTACATCTCTATGACTCTATGCCAAAGGCTCGGCAATCTCCTCCCTGGCTTCCCAGAGGATCCTAGGATAAATCCCATCCGGCCCAGGGGACTTATCTATTTTCACACTCTTCAGGATTTCTAATACCTTTTCCTTGTGAACCTCAATCACACCTAGTCTAGTAGTAATCTCCTCGACAACATTGTCGTTTTCTAGAGTGAATACTCTCAAAAAATATTCATTTAAAGCTTCCCCTATCTCCTCTGACTCCACACACAACTTCCCACTGCTATCCTTGATTGGCCCTAATCTTACTCTTGTCATTCTTTTATTCCTTAAATACCTATAGAAAGCCTTAGGGTTAACCCAATCCTATCCACTAATGACTTCTCATGTCTCCTCCTGGCTCTTCTGAGCTCTCTCTTTAGGTCTTTCCTTGTAACCCTGAAGCACCCTAACTGAGCCTTCACATCTCATCCTAACATTAGCCTTCTTCTTCCTCTTGACCAGAGATTGAACTTCCTTCGTAAACCACAGTTCCCTCCCTGCCTGACAGGTACATACTTATCTAGGACACACAGTAGCTTTTCATTGAATAAGCTCCATATTTCTAATGTGCCTATCTCCTCCAGTTTCCTTCCCCATCCTATGCTTCCTAAATCTTGCTTAATCGCATCATAATTGCCTTTCCCCCAGCTGTAACTCTTGCCCAGTGGTATACATCTATCCCTTTCTATCGCTAAAGTAAACATAACAGAATTGTGATCGCTATCACCAAAGTGCTCACCTACTTCCAAGTCTAACACCTGGCCGGGCTCATTACCTAGGACCAAATCTAATGTGGCTTCGCCCTTTGTTAGCCTGTCCACATACTATGTCAGGAAGCCCTCCTGCACACACTGGACAAAAACTGACCCATCTATAGTACTCATAATATAGTGTTCCTAGTCAATATTTGGAAAGTTGAAGTCCCCCATGACAACTACCCTGCCTGTCTGTCTCTCTCTCTCTCTCTCTCTCCTATCGAGAATCATCTTTGCAATCCTTTCCTCTACATCTCTGGAACTATTCGGAGGCCTATAGAAAACTCCCAACAGGGTGACCTCTCATTTCCTGTTTCTAACTTCAGCCCATACTACCTCAGTTGATGAGTCCCCAGACATCCTTTCTGCAATTGTTATACTGTCCTTGACCAACAATATCATACCTCCCCCTCTTTTACCATCTTCTCTATTCTTACTGAAACATCTAAATCCTGGAACCTGAAACAACCACTCCTCTCCCTGCTCTATCCATGTCTCCGAAATGGTCACAATATCGAAGTCCCAGGTACCAACCCATGCTGCAAGTTCACCCACCTTATTCTAGATGCTCCTGGCATTGAAGTAGACACACTTCAAACCAACTTCTTGCTCGCCGGTGCCATCTTGCATCCCTGAAACTTGATTTTGGACCTCCCTACTCTCCACCTTTTCTATACTCGAACTACAATTTTTGGTTCCCATCCCCCTGCTGGATTAGTTTAAACCCACTCCAATAGCCTTAGCGAATTTCCCCCACAGGATATTGATACCTCTCTGGTTCAGATGAAGACCATCCTGCTTGTAGAGGTCCTACCTACCCCAGAAAGAGCCCCAATTATCCAAGAATCCAAAACCCTCCCTCCTGCACCATCCCTGTAGCCACGTGTTCAACTCCTCTCTGTCCCTATTCCTTGCCTCACTAGCACATGGCATAGGCAACAAACCAGAGACAACAACTCTGTTCGTCCTAGCTCTAAGCTTCCATCCTAGCTCCCTGAATTTCTGCCTTAAATCCCCATTTCTCTTCCTACCTATGTCGTTGGTGCCTATGTGGACCACGACTTGGGGCTGCTCCCCCTCCCCCTCCCAAAAACACAATCAGAGACATCATGAATCCTGGCACCTGGGAGGCAACACACCAACCGTGAGACTCTCTCGTCCCCACAGAACTTCCTATCTGTCCCCCAAACTATGGAGTTCCCAATGACTACTGCTCTGCTCCTCTTTTCCCTTCCTTTCTGAGCAGCAGGGACAGACTCTGTGCCAGAGCCCTGTACCGTACTGCTTTCCCCGGTAAGTCCCCCCCCCCCGCAACAGTATCCAAAACGGTATACTTATTGTTGAGGGGAATGGCCACAAGGGATCCCTGCACTGCCTGCTGGTTCCCTTTCCGTCCCCTGACTGGTAACCCATTTGCCTTTTTCTTGAACCTTGGGAGTGACTACCTTCTTGTAACTCCTCTCAATAACAGCCTCTGCCTCCCGAATGATCCGAAGTTCATCCAGCTCCAGTTCCCTAACGTGGTTTTCGAGGAGCTGGAGTTGGGTGCACGTCCCGCAGATGTAGTCAGCAGGGACACTAGTGGTGACCCTTACTTCCCACATTCTGCAGGAGGAACTTTCAACTCCCTAACCTCGATTCCCAGTATTCTAAATTCCCAAAGAGACTGTTGAAAAAATAAGGAATAAAAAAAACTCGTTACCTTACCAATCTGGCGCAGAGATTTTTTTTTTGGTTAGAGGAGGAGGATGGGTGGGAGACACTACCCAAGTAGTGTTTCGGGTAACACAACCACACAAATATGACTTCCCAGAAGTCCTTCGCTCCTCCCTCGCACCTCTCGGCAAATGGAGGCCCGACTCCTGAGGTAAGTCCCTTTTAATGCGGGAAAACTCACCCTTCCTGGCAGCCCTTGCTTCACCACTCCTACTCTCCTCGCCGCTCTGGCAAAATGTTTTGGAAGTCTGTCCTGTTTAATTCTCCTGATTTTTAAAGTCCTGTTAGAAAGGATGAGATTCTGTTTAACAGCTGTGGGGTCAGGTCTAGAATTCTTAGAGGCATGGCATTCTAACCAGAACTCCACCAATAAACACATCAACTTAGGTCCTATCTACCTTCCCTTGGAAAAAAAACAAAAATGACATCACCCACCTTAAGAAACCAAGACCTATAAATAGAGTGGTGGGGCAGAGCTCCAGCTCTTCACCAGAGACTCTCACTGATGATGTTACCTCGTATGATGAAATGTCTGAAAACAAACCTTCAAGTTCAGCGAGCTAACTTACAGACTTATAATGACCAAGTAACATATTATAGTGAGTTAATAGGAAAATGATTTTCAGTGAATTCAAAGAGATTATTGTCATAAGAATTCCAAGCTATCTGTTCAGATTCCACAATAGATCATAATAGATTCTTAATTTGGTATGAAGATGTGCTATATTTTAAAGCAACTAAGTTTTAATAATGAAAATCTGAATTTCATTAATTTTTTCTGCCTTTTGCATTTCTCATTAAATTTCAAAATAAAACGTAGCAAAACAACTCTCAAAAACAGCAATACTACAATTTCAGTAACTTCTAAATTGCCCTATCTGCAACTGAAGTCATTATTTATTGAATAGAAATTAGGCTTCTTACTCTATGCTACTCTCTCCCCACCCCCACCCTCCCCTAGCTTATCTCTCCACGCTTCAGGCTCTCTGCCTTTATTCCTGATGAAGGGCTTTTGCCCGTAACGTCGATTTTGCCTGTCCTCGGATGCTGCCTGAATTGCTGTGCTCTTCCAGCACCACTGATCCAGAATCTGGTTTCCAGCATCTGCAGCCATTGTTTTTACCTTTTTGAAATGCTCAGACAGGTTTTATTTAATTGCAAAGTACAGTTCTTGGGATACACACATTTTCATGATAGTGCCTTGACCAACTTGAGTCCACTGCCAACTGATCAGAATGTGATTTTTTATGACACACAAATTTATTGTTCTTGCATCTGTTCAGATGAGTGTTAGATTAAAAATTATTAACAGAATTTCTCTCTCTTTATTTAACTTGATTCAAACTTTTATATAACCGAACAACTATTGTAACCTTGTAATACTGCATATATTCTGATTTAAATGGTACTACCAGAGATTTGATTATAACCTGTTCAGCAATATTTAAATGGTCAGATAAGTAATTTCATCCTTGGTTCTGTTTTCCTGCCCTATACCGAAACCTCCATCTTGGAAGTTTCAATTGACCTAGCATCCAGACTCTCTTGAGGGAGACTGTTCCACATATCCACTATCTTTTTATAAATATGAGTGGCATGTTGGCTCAGTGATTAGCACTGCTGCCTCAGTGCCAGGGACCCAGGTTCCATTCCAGCCTCAGGTAGAGTTTGCACGTTCTCCTCTGGGTGTTCTGCTTTCCTCCCTTAAACCAAAGACGTGCAGCTTAGGTGAATTGGACAAGCTAAATTGCCCACAGTGTTCAGGTATGTGTAGGTCAGGTGCATTAGTCATGGGAAATGTAGACCGATAGGGTAGGGAAATGGTTCTGAGTGGGGCCCTCTTCGGAGGGTTGGTTTGGACCTGTTAGGCCAAATGGCCTGTTTCCACAGGGATTCTATGATCCGTCTTCTGATTTCACCACTGAATCAACTAGTTCCAGCTTTGAAGATTGTGTCCCCTTGTTCTGGGTACTAACCATTTCCACCACCCCCCCCCCCCCCCAAAGGAATACCTTTTATATGCCAACTTTTTTGAATAATTTTAAACATCATGATAAGTATTAGAACATCACTCAATCTTGAATGCAAACCTGACCTTGGATTTTTTAAATGATTATGCTTTAATTCCTTTTTATATCTGGTTTATGTACTGAATTGTTAAAACTTTTTGACAGTGATTCTGCAGCTAAAATTATGGTGGAATTGCTCGGCAGCTATACAGAAGATAATGCCTCACAGGCAAGAGTTGATGCTCACAGGTAAAGTCATTTTAATTTTGTTTTTTCCAGTTCGCACCATCTAAGTTACCGAAATATTTCCCTTTCAAGTAACTTTGATTTATGTAATAAATGTTCTCAAATGCTACCAAATTGTGTGCTGCAAGTTACCAAATGATTGTAGTCGTAATATTGACAGCACAGAAACAGATGCTTCTATCCAACTAATCCATTGCTAACCATGTTCTCAAACTAAACTATTCCCACCTGCCTGCATTTTGTACATATCCCTCCAAACCTTCCCTATTCATATACTTATCCAAGTGACTTATAACATTATAATTAGCTGCATCCACCACTTCCTCTGGCAGTTCATTCCACACACTAACCACTTGCTGCTTTTAAAAAAAGTTGCCCCTCGTGTCCTTGTTTAGACTTTCTCCTCTCGCCTTAAAAAAAAAACCTCCTAAGTTTTGAACTCCCCCACTGAGGGAAAAGACCTTTGCTTCACCTTACCTATGCCCCTCATGACGTTTTAAACCTCAAAGTTCATCCCCTCAACCTCCTGTGCTACAGTGAAGAAAAGTCCCGGCCTATTTTTATAACTCAAACCCTCCGTTCCCGGTAACCTCCTTGTAAACCTTTTCTGAACCATCTCCAATTTAATAATATCCTTCCCATAACAAACGACCAGAGCTGCACACAATACTCCAGAAGAGACCTTACCAATGTCCAGTACACCCTCAGTATGATATCCTAACTCCTATACTCAAAGGTTTGAGCAATTAAGGCAAACGTGCTAAATGGCTTCTTAACCACCCTTTCTACCTGTGATGCAAACTTCAAAGAATTATGTACCTGAACTCCTAGATCTTTCTATTCTACAACACTACCCAAGTCCCAACAATGAATTGTATATGTCCTGCCCTTGTTTGTTTTACCAAAATGCAAAATCTCACATTTATCTAAATTAAACACCATCTGCCACTCCTCCAGCTCAGTGGAGAATTTTGCAGCAGAAACAACAAATATTTTGTTGAATTTCTCTCTGATAGGTGCATTGTAAGAGCACTGAAGGATCAAAACACATTTCTTTTTGACCATCTACTTGCTTTGAAACCTGTTCGATTTCTGGAAGGGGAGCTTATTCATGATGTGAGTAGTCGAACCATTGCAGATTGGTTACATATTAAAGCCAGGATGTGCATTCATTCATGTACTACTTTAAGGAGATTTTTGTATTTTGTATTATTTGACTCTTACAAGTTACAAAATGAGGGGTAAAGGTCTGGCTGGACATCTTGCTTGTAAATGGTGTGTGATTCTTTTTTTTTAATGTGTATGTTTTTCTCATCGACTTGCTGAGATATTATTGGCCATCTCTGGAGCAGGTGGGACTTGAACACTGGTTCTACAGTAGGGACATTCAACTGCACCACAAGAGCCCCTGGAAGTTTATTTTGAGTGTAATTTAACCTGTTTTTCTAATCAACCTGTTCAGAGATGTTACTGCACATCTCTGGAACAAGGGGAACTTTAAAACAGTCCTTTTAAATTAACGCCTTCAGAGATGTTTCTACATACTACCAATCCAAGTGGGAGTTGAAGTCTGGTTTTTGGGCTCAGAGATAGGAACACCGCCACTGTTCCTCAGGAGTTCTGGTTCTACGAGGTTCAAGAGCTAGGTCAAACTACATTCTGTCTTGTGCTCTTTTCTATATAGCCATAATATGAGAACTGAAGTCATCCCATCTATGAAAACCCATTTGATGTTAAAGGTTGTTACTTCAGATACATTTTAGAAGAGTAGAGTAATTTTCCTTAGTAATGAGGTATTCATGGAGGTGCTGTGATTTAAGATTAATGCAGTGTTCCTTAAATCACTAGTGTTATAATTTAGACTGGTAAAGTTTTATATAATGCCCTGTCAAGTGCAATTGCAACTACTGGATGGATCCCAAAATTCCCTTTGATCTTTCTGTTATAACTATGGGAGCATTAGAGTCAAGAATACTGAGCAGTTGTTCTATTCCCCCACATGACTGAATTTGTTTTATTTAATGCAGTACTTTAAATTATCTTTCTCTATAGTTTGGGTTGTCTATAGCTTGAGTCAGACTCAGCCTATCAACCCTGATAAGTTTTCCCTTACAAATATCTGGAATGATTTGGAGATGCCGGTGTTGGACTGGGGTGTACAAAGTTAAAAATCACAAAACACCAGGTTAGAGTCCAACAGGTTTAATTGGAAGCACACGAGCTTTCGGAGCGACACTCCTTCATCCTGATGAAGGAGTGTCGCTCCAAAAGCTAGTGTGCTTCCAATTAAACCTGTTGGACTATAACCTGGTGTTGTGATTTTTAACTAAAAATATCTAGAAGCTAGTGCCAAAATTGGGAGAGCTGTCTCTCGGACAAGCAGTGGGCTGACCAGGTTGTCCTCTTGCAACCATAGTTGAAAGACCACCATTTGAGCCATAGGTAGGAAAGATCCAGTGAAGATAGTGGCACAGTGGTGTACAGTAGGGAGGGAGTTTCTCAGAGATTCAAAGAGTCATATAGCATGGAATCAGACCCTTCAGTCCAATTAGTCTATGCTAAACATAATCCCAAACTAAACTAGTCCACCTGCCTGCTTCTGGCCTATATCCCTCCAAACCTTTCCTATTCATGTACTTATCTAAGTGTCTTTTAAACATAATAGTGCCCGCATCTACCACATGAAGTAATAGAGTTGTACAGCATGGAAGTTCATTCCACATGCAAACAACCCTCTAAGTAAGAAAAAAATGTCCAGGTTGTGATGATTCTACTCCTTTAACAAGGAAATGTTGTCCTTGGCTTTTTGTTTCAGAGAGATCGTAAAAGACAGACTCCAAAAAGTCTACATTTGAAGGGTTTTAGGGCCAATTTGATTATAGCTAACAGATGCTGCCTCAGGCAAAAGGCTTTCAAGTTTATAAAAACAAACACTTGTACATTGAAAGGGGAGTAGCCAGTTCTCCCAGCTCAGATTTTCTCTGGTTTAGTCTGGCTAGTTACTGAAAGCAGTAGTGTTTTAAAGTTGCTGGGCCAAAAGAAACAGGTCCATACTTATCCTCCTCTTTATCTGACATCTCTCCTGTAGGAGCCTATATTTGATTTTACCTTTACTGCCAAGGGGTATTTATGGGATTGTTGCAAGTATTTGGAACAGCATCAAGTTGGTATGATCTGTTGAGTTTTCAGAGAGGTTACATTATTCAGTATTCTGTTTTCTTTTCTTTGTGTTTCATTCAATAATCTTGTGAAGCAATTCTGTTTTGTTTAAAACTAAGTGGTTTGACCAGCTGCATCTCTCCTGGAATATCTGCATTACATGTGTTTTAAAAAAACCTAGCAAAATTAGAGTCTTGGCTACTTTCTTGAAATGTTTTGAGGGAGTCTGGTCTGGTCCATAACAATGTCTTTTTAAAATCTCCCTCCTTTCACCTTAAAAAAAAAATTACCTTCTAGTCTTGAAATCCCCCATTCAGGGAAAAGACGCCTACCACTAAACCTGTCTTTACCCCTCATGTTTTACAAACCTCCAAGGTCACCTTGTAACCTCCTAATCATCCGTGATTAACCAGCCTTTTTTTATAACTCAAACTTTCCATACCCGATAACATCCTGTTAAATCTTTTCTGAACCCTCTCTAGCTTAATAATATCCTTCAGGTTGTACAACCTTAATGTGACTTCCTACCTCATACCCAAAGGACTGAGCAATGAAGTCCTATGTTATGGACTTAGTCACAATACTATAATATGAATGGACAGCTCTAAATTTACTAATTCCCACAAAATAGTGGTTGTACAGATTGCCATTCTGAAAATTGTAGAACATATTTTCGTACCATTGCTACCAAATGCCTTTGAGAGTAGTGATGTCAAATACTGTTTTAAGTTATGAGTATATGAATTTTGAGTATTTCTAAATAAATACTACCTCTCACTGCACAGAGATTGATGAACAAGTGCTTCATAAGCAGTGCTAAAATTAGAAATTTGCAAATGAAAATTTGGTTTAAAGAGGGAAGGAGGTTTTTAAAAATAAAGTACTTATTTTTGATCCTTTCATATTATTAGGTGGTGAGTGCTTTGGCTCTAAGCTAGAAAATTTATCCATGTTATTACTTTAAATTGGTATCAGAACAGATAAGTACTTAAAAAGGTTTGAGAGGACAATTGCTGTGACTTCAATATGTGGGAGTTTGTGAAAAAGGATTGTGATTCTGGAACCAACTCTGGGCACATTTCTGCAACTCAAGAAACTTTTGAGTCTGAGTGGCAGACATTGCAGGGCATGATACAGGAGGGGTATTAACTGGGCATTTTGTTTTAGGAGGCAGTCGTACCACTTGGGTTGAGTAGAACTTTGTGTCAGTCTGGGATAAAAGGGGGTGTGACTACAGGTATGGCTGATATATGGATCCAGGATGTAACGATAGAGGAACCTCAACCCTAAACTTTGGCTGAAAGCAGGATACCATTCAAAAGGGATGAAAATAATGTGGTAGTGATTGGAAACAATACAGAGTTGATACATACAGTTCTCAGCAGCCATAAGAAACTTTTCTTTTCCAAAGTATCTTCTGGTTTGAATAGTTCGCACAGTCTTCACTGTGAATAAATAAAGTATTTTAATTGTGTATCTGACATTTTGTATTTTGTACCTTCACAGTAGAATTTATATTAACCTGATATATCTGTTCCCTTTCAATAGCTTTTGACAATTTTTGTCAGTGGAAAATTAGCAGCGTATGTCAAATTCTACCAGAATAACAAAGACTTCATCGATTCACTAGGTGAGATTTCATTCCTTCAAATTATAGCAAGAATTTAAAGACAGTATTGTAGTTAAAAAGATGCATTTTATTTTCATCACTAGATCCTTCAAGAAGGGGATTACTTCACTGAAATCTTGCATTTCAAAATCTTTAAACATAAACACCCTCCACCATCAATGCATAGGATAGTAAAATATACCATCTAGATAATGCTCCGCAGCAACTTGCCAAGGTTTCTTTGGCATCACCTTCCAAACCTGTCATGTACCATCTAGAACAACCAAGGCAGCATATGCATGAAAATATTACTACCTGAATTTGAACTTAATTTATTGTCACGTGTACTGAAGCACAGTGCGAAACTTTGTCTTGCGAGCAATACAGGCAGATCACATAGTTAAATAGCATAGATAAGTAAATAATAGGTAAATAATGGCAAAAGCCAAAACACAGGTACAGGCAATTGCTAAGGGTTTGAGAGTCCATTCAGTATTCTAACAACAGTAGGGTTGAACTGGTTTTGAAACTGGCTGGTGCACGTTCAGGCTTCTGTACAATCTCCCCGATGGTAGAGGTAGAAAAGCATTGCCAGGGTGGGATGGATCTTTGAGAATGCTGGCGACCTTTCCTTGACAGCGGGCCTGGTAGATGGATCCTATAGATGGGAGGTTGGCCTTTGTGATTGTCCGGGCCAAGTTCACCACTCTTATAACAGTCTCTGAACTAGAATTGTAGTTGCAATACCAGGTAGTGATGCATCCAGACAGAATGCACTCTGTAGTGTACCTATAAAAGTTGGCAGGGATATTCGCCGTCATGCCAAATTTTCTGAGCTGCCTGAGAAGGAAGAGACGTTGTTGGGTCTTTGTAACAAGTGCATTCACATGAAGAGTCTAAGAAAGCTTGTTGTTGATGACCACTCCCAGGAGCTTGACCTACAAATTACTTTACAACCCCCACACCATCCTGTCTTGTTGCATCACTGTTGATTGGTCAACATCTACAGGCCCCTCCCAAAAATACTGTAGCTGTATCTGTGCCGTGTGGAGTTTAATAACGTGACAAATATTGAATTATATTTGCCTATCCTTAGTTGCCTGAGAATACTGAGATGGGTTTTCGTAGAAACTGCTATATGAAATTTGATGTAGCTGGCATGCTTGGATCATTTCAGAAGAAAGTTGAGTCAACTTTCTGGTTCAGGAGTCATGTATACTTAAGGGTGACTGGTTAAGGATGATAGGTTTTGTACAATAAGTACTATACTTCAAAAATAAAATCTATTAATTGTAAACAGCTTTGGGATATATTGAAGCCATGAAAGTGGCATTTTACTAAATTTTCACAATAATCCAGTTTCATGTTCACTTGTACTTGACTCTAATTTCTGAATTTTTTTCAGACTGAAATTAGATTCTCAAATTGAGATGGTATGATTTGTCTTTGATATTCTATAGACATAATCAGGCATCTGACAATAATGTAACAACTGGAGTACAAGGTATGCAGAAATGCAATGCCAGATTTGAATTCTCGGCTTCCTCGTTTTTGTCTGAATTTGATAAATCAAAAATTCATTGGACCTCAATTAAGCAATTTAGTTCAGCTCCAGTATGGAAGAATCACCGTGGTTGTACTTCAGTACACACAGCAGTTGATCACAGAACAGCACTGAAGGAGTCTTTCCAACTACCCCGAAGTCTGCTTAGGCTTGAATGCAAGTTGTCATTGAAAAGGTGTGAGATGGCAAATAGAGGTTATAAATGCATGCTCAACAATAAGTTATTAAATCTTCTCAAACATTGGCCTACTGCCTTAGTTGCTCAAATGTATTAAAAACAATTGACTATGGATTAGTACTTTAAAAATGGCTTTTTTTTTTATTTTTGGCATTAAACTAATGCATTAGAGTTTATAAAGTGAAACCTAAATTGCTGCTTTTGTACAGTAGCTACTTATGAAAGAAATAATTTTCCAAAGATGAAGAAAAAAACCTTTATACTGATCTAACACTATTCTCATTGTCTTGTTCTTGTGAAGCAGCAGGGCTTGAGTTTGGTTTGTGATTCCTAATCTTTCTCTTTTTGGAAAGTGTTGAGCAAAAAGAACAAGGAACTCCACAAAAACATAAGAAATTGGCTCACTCCTGCTCCTATCAGTCCCTCAAGCATCCCCTTTCAAATTTCAAGGGCATGGCTGATTTGCCCCAGGCCTTGACTCTTTTTTTTGCTCATCAAAGCCCTTGATTCCCTAATAACTCCAAAACGTAATCATGAGCTCTTCAAATACTTTGGGATCTAGCCTCCACAACTCTAAGAGTAGAGAATTTCAGACCTTGATTACCTTCTGGGAGAAGAAATTCCTTCATGTTCTCCATTTTAAATGAGTGTCGTCTTCTTTTGTAACTATGTCCTCTAGTTTGAGTTTCTCCCACTGGTGAAAACGTTATCCCAACATCTACCAATGTTATGCCCACCCCCCCCCCCCCCCCTCCGAATACTGGATGTTACAATTCTTCTAAACTCTCATGAATAATGGTCGAACCTCTTTAGTTTATCATGCTGAGTCAACTCCTTTATCCCAGGAATCAGCTAAGTTAATCTGTTTTGAACAACCTCCAATGCTGCAGTATATCCTTTCTTAAATAAACAATGTAGAGTTTTCCACAGTGCCTCAGCAACATCCTGTACATTCGTATTAAGAGTTCTTTATTTTTAAAAACTCTAAACCTATAGCAATAAAAGACAAAGTTCCTTTTGTCTCCATAATTACTTGCAGTACCTGAAAGCTAACCTTTTGTGCTTCACCCACAAGATCACCAAGGTCCCTCTGTACTGTACACCTTTTGTGGTGTCTCTACATTTAAGTAATAATCTATGTTTTTATTCATCCTACCAAAAGTATATGATTTCACACTTCCCAACATTAAACTCTATCTGCTGGTTTTTGCTCACTCACCGGACCTATCTGTATCGGCTTTGCAGATTCCATATATCCTCATTAGAACGTGCTCTCGCGCCTATTTTTGTATCATCAGAAAATTTAGATACATCGTACGCCTAATGAGTTCCAAGGCATGATCCTTGTGGCACTCCATCATTTGCGTTTTTCCAACCTGATAAAGACCCATTAATCCTGACTTTGAATTCTCTTTGCCAACCAATTTATTACCTATTCTAACACATTACCAACAGTACCAAAGAGCTCTAATCTTGTGCAATAGCCTGACTTGAATCCTTCTACAAATACAAATCTACATCTAACAGTTTCCCTTTATCGCCTCTAAATGTTCTGTCCTCAAAGAATTCTAGCAAATTTGTCAAACATAATTTCTTTCACAAAACCATGTTGACTGTATTAAGCTTTTCTAAATATCTTGCTATTTCTTCCTTAATAATGGTCTCTAGAATTTCCTAATTAGAATCCCTACAGTGTGGAAACAGGCCCTTCGGCCCAACAAGTCCACACCGAAGAGTAACCTACCCAGACCCATTCCCCTACTCCCTACTAATGCACCTATCGCTATGGGTAATTTAGCATGGCCAAATCACCTCATCTGCACATCTTTGGATTGTGGGAGGAAACTGGAGCACCTGGAGGAAACCCACGCAGACACTGGGAGAATGTGCAAACTCCACACAGACAGTCGCCTGAGGTGGAATTGAACCCGGGTCCTTGGTCCTGCGAGGCAGCAGTGCTAACCACTGAGCCACCGTGCTTGACATGTTAGGCCGACTAGCCTATAGTTTCCTGCTTTCTATCTCCCTCCCTCTTGAAGAGGGGTGTCACATTAGTAGGGTTTCAATCTGTTCTACCCTCATAGAACTCAATGGGTTTTGGAATAATTTGACCAATTCCTCCATTATCTTTGCAGCCATTTGATTTAAAACTATTAAATGCAGGTCATAAACTCTGGATAATTTGTCCACCTTCAGTCCTATAGTGCCATGTTTATCTGTTTAAAAGTGGAGATGTTAGACACTTGCACTCTACCTGAAATAGTTGGCTTGAAATCAGAAGATGCCTTGGAACAAGTGCTTCAAGTAATTTTGGGTAGTGGAATGAGCAATTGTATCCTTGACCCAAGACATGATTCTCCAATCTAAGGTGAGAATTCAGTCATTTAGGAGGATAATGAGAAGAAATTTCTTGATCTGAATCTTTGGAATTTTCTACCTAAAGGCCTATGAATGCTCCGGTTTGAGTATATTCACAGTGCAGATGGATAGATTTTTGGATATGAAAAGAATCAAGCGATAGGGTGGAAAAGTGGAATGAAAGTAAATAATCAACTGTGATTACGTTGTATGGTAGAGCAGACTTGAGTGTTTCTTGTGTTCATGATTGTGAAGTTTTATTGGATCTTTAAGTTTGATGTGACATGCTATATTGCTGCTCTGGTAATGCTGCATGTTGTGGCATAATGCATAAATTTGTGGTTTTATGTCATTGCTTGTCTGGATGGTTCAGATTTTTTAGCACATCACCTGTATCAATTCACCACTGTATTTTTAAATATCACTTGAAAACTTTCACATTGGTTTTAGATAAAGAAAGAGAGTTGAGAACTTTCAAGGAGATAGACTACCAGTACTGATATCCATTGGTCATTAGGATCAGTCTTTGTTAAGAGGTCACTTTGTTTGCGAGGTGAAATTATACCCATCAGTGTCCCTTGACCTGCACATTCTCATTATACAGCAGTTTGGGGGGGATCATTGTTTTTAGCATTAACCTTCTGACCTTTAAAAGCATCAATTGCAGCATTTAATGTGCTGACTCTACAGTTTCTGTTTATTTACAAAAAGTGTTTACAACCGCTTATCACCAAGAGCTATACTTGAGAGGAATCTGATTAAACATACATATAAGTTCTAGAGCAATAGTAATGGGAATGTAGAAAAGCTGAGCTCAGTGCATAGCTACAGAAAGCTGTTCAAGTTTCATCATTGTCTCCTTCATGAACTAGATAATCTGCTTCATTGCTTAAGGTGGGGAGTGTTGGTGTCAGCAGTCTCCTTATTTACGCCCAGCAGGAAGGAGTGGTAATTAACACTTCAGCACTCCCACAGTGCTGTGTAATTGACTGTTTAAAAGGTGCAATGATTTTGAGTATCTTATTTGTATTAAGATGTGATTTTCATATTGCATTTATTTTTTGATGGCAAGGTTTAACAAATGCAGAAATTGCTTAGTGATGCAGAATACTTTATTGCTGTATTAGGATTTTGACATAGCAGTAATAAGTAAATCCATTTGGCAGAAAATTAGATGCTTTTAAAGCTTGGTATCTGCTATCTCTTTACACAGGTCACGCTTGGAAATTAGTCTGCCAGAAAGTAAGCTATGTTTTGTGAGAAGATTTTAAGAATATTGGTTAGGAACTAGAATTTTTTTTGAGGGTTCCTTGAAAAAAATGTGTACCTTAATTTTTTCGAGAGTTACTTGATTTTTTTTTGTAGCTACTCAATTGATTTTAGTTAAAAATCACACAACACCAGGTTATAGTCCAACAGGTTTAATTGGAAGCACACTAGCTTTCGGAGCGACGCTCCTTCATCAGGTGATTGTGGAGGGCTCGATCGTAACACAGAATTTATAGTAAAAATTTGCAGTGTGATGTAACTGAAATTATACATTGAACAGCCTTTCATCTGTTAGAATACAGTGATAGTTTCACTTCTTTCATGTGTAAATCACAAAACCTTTTTTTTAAAGTTGCATTCTCGGGTTAGCTGTTCACAATGGTGATAGCTAGACAATATGTTGAAGGTGTTAGCCCCCTGTGTTCTCTGTCTGTGACCTGTTTAGACTGATTCCAATCTAAAAAGTGATATAACAGAATTTTACATAAATTCATGCAGTTTTTGAGCTCAGAGTTCTACATGAATGTATGTGGTTTTTGAGCAAAGTGCAATGTAACTCTGAAAGTACCATGTGTGTGTGTGTGTGTGTGTGTGTGTGTGTGTGCGCGCGTGTGTAGTGAGTGCAGAGTGTCTTAAGTCTGTGAGGGGGTGCATGTGTGGGTGTCTGCGTGTCTATAAGGGTGTGTGTGGGTGTCTGTGTGTGCATCTGTGTGTTGTGTAGTGCAATGGTGATCACCTGTAAGGTGACATGAACCCAAGGTCCTGATTGAGGCTCTCCCTATGGGTACCGAACTTAGCTGTCAGCCTCTGCTCGGCCACTTTCCTCTGCTGTCTGTCCCGAAGTCCACCTTGGAGGATGGTCACCCGAAGGTCCGAGGCTGAATGTCCTGGACCACTGAAGTGTTCCCCAACTGGGAGGGAACCCTCCTGTCTGTTGATTGTTGTGCGGTGCCCATTCATCCATTGTCGTAGCCTTTGCTCGGTTTCCCCAATGTACCATGCCTCCGGGAATCCCTGCCTGCAACGTATAAGATAGACAATGTTAGCTGAGTCACATGAGTACTTGCCATGTACACGGTGGGAGGTGTTCCCACGCGTAATAGTGGTATCTATGTCCACAATCTGACACGTTTTGCAGCGTCCACCGTGACAGGGTTGTATGAAGTTGTCCTGAGAGCCGGGCAGTTTGCTACGAACAATGATCTGTTTGAGGTTTGGCAGTTGTTTAAAGGCAAGTAGTGGAGGTGCTCATTCTCATTGATAATGTGTTGCAGGTCACGAAGAACATGGCGTAACTTTTCAGCCCCTGGGAAGTAATGAACAACGAAGGGTACCCTGTCAGTTGCAGCCTGTGTCTGTCTCCTGAGGAGGTCATTTCGGTTCCTTGTTGTGGCACGTCAGAACTGGCGGTCGATGAGTTGAACATCGTACCCCGTTCTTGTGAGGGCATCCTTGAGTACTTCCAGGTGTCCGTCACGTTCCTCCTCCTCTGAGCAGATCTGGTGTATGCATAGGGCTTGTCCATAGGGAATGGCTGTTTTAATATGTTTTGGGTGGAAGCTGGAGAAGTGTAGCATTGTGAGGTTGTCTGTGGGTTTGCAGTAGAGTGTGGTGCTGAGGTGTCCGTCCAATTGATTTTAGGGTTGGAGTCTCCTCTTTCTGTGATGCAAGTGCACATTTCAAAATCCATTGATTTGAAAATGTGGGCTGACACAAAAGTCCAAAATAAAATTGAGCATTAACACTTAAGCAATATACTCTTTTAGAAGTGCCTTAATGTACACATTCAAAGTTGCTTGCAGTTATCTCAACTTAATTGAACCCTCAATACCTGGTGCTTCCCAAACTATTTTCAATGTGACCATATTTCTGTGCACCTGCACATTCCTTCATGCATTGCTCTCTTTGCTCTGAGTCTATAAACTGTTGATGATTCATGCTTACGTCTCATTGGTTACAGAAGTTAACTTGCATTGAATTTAACTTGCCAGTCAAAATATTGCTTTCTCACAGGAGAATGAGTGGCGAGGGCTGGTGCACTATCTGAAACTTCAAATGGTGTGTTTCCATGTGGGATGTTCTTTCACTCTTTCCAGGGTTGCCTGAAAGTACTGATTTAAATATATTTAACTGCAGTTGGGGAAACATGCAGAGCGAAATTGAGCACAGGTCTGTCATCGTAGCTCATGGTTCAAAATACCCAAAGTCCTGACTTACAAATCAGTACCTTATGCCACTAGCTTTTTAACCTGTGAGTAGAACATTTGAGTGGATCTCTAGACCAACCTCTTTTAGCACTCTAGGCTGCACGTGGCAGAGTCTGAAGATGGCACATTGTTTTAAATCCTATTGAATCTCAGTGGAAGCAAATCAACCTTGATCCCTATGGGACTGCCAAAGAAGAGACACATTTAATGGGCTGATTATTGGGCAGTAGTATAGCCACGTAGTTATCAGCAAAACCACACGTACAGTCAGTTCTTCTATAATGCGATGGTTGTGTTCTTGTGCTATTCCGTATTATAGAAAAATCACGCTTTGAAAAAAGCACTTAAAGTGTTGGTGCTGAAATAGTATTACAGCCAACATATTTAATAAGTTTGCGCTATAGAAACAGCATCCCCAATTTGTCAATCATGTTACAGCAAATTTGCGAAGATGAAATGTGTGTTATAACAGAACAACCTGTACTACATTTTGTCTTCTCACTCAGCAAACATCTACAGTCCTTTTTTAAAGCTTTATGCTTTTGTATAAACAGTGAATCAGAAACAGCTAAGTAGCAATACAGATAGCAGCAGATGTATGCTTGAACTGCTGTTATACATTGAGTTTTATTTCCACAGTGAACATACTGTGAGAAACACCTGATTGACAAATAAACTTAGGAGCGTCTTTGCCTGACACAAATCCCATTATAGATAATTGCTTTTCTTGATTAACTTGTATTAAAACATTGCTGTAGCTTCCTACAAATGTTTATTAGGGAGTTTACTGCTATCACGAAAGCAAGGGGTTAAATGAAGGGAAAGCTCAGGTTAGTCCTGATGATACATACTCTTTTAATTCTTGTTGCCTTGCTCTGATTAAATATAACTTGAGATTTACTGTTCTGAATTAATTAGCATTGTACAATATTTACACTCAATATAACAAAAGGACAGCATGACATTTATGGATCACTAATGCATTACAAGATGAAGTTTTTCATGCAGTCTCCAACAGGTGGCATGATTCCTGAAGTCATAATTTGCCTTTTATTGATGTTGACAAGATCAGCCAGTTTCTTTTGTCAACTGCTTTGCCCTAACACATGTAGCCTTTCAATAAACCTAGTCTTTTCACAACCACCCTGCTTAAAGTTCATCAGTATTTCATTTGCATTTGTTAATTAAGAGTATGTACTAACTGATTTTGTGTAATTTTCTATTAAGCCCTATTAGCTGTAGTTTTGCCCTAGTGTACCTCATTCCAGTGAATTATGTTTTTCACTTATGTTGCCATTACTGCATTGTTTGATGAGGCAAAGTTAATTAAAATTTGAGCGCTAGCTGTAACACTATTCAAGATTTGCTTGCAATTCTATGAAGAAATGTTTGGACTTTAGTCTCTAATCATTTCATTTTCTATTGCCTTATTGTGCATTCATTGATTTTTGTACCAATGTTGCATGTATAATGTACTTCAGTAAATCCTTATAAACCTTTAAGTTTGAATTAGTGCTATTCTGGGTGTAATTGTTGGCCTGATGTTTGCTTTATTACATGCGAGGTTTAGTCAAATTTTGTTTAAATAACAACACTTAATATGGCTCAAAACTATCCACAAAACTCCTCCACATTGGAAATACTGCATACTAAAAATCCCCCAAAATTGTAGCAATGAAATGCTGGGAATACACCTTAACTAATTGCATTGGTTACAGGTCTTTCTCATGAACAGAACACAGCAAAGATGAGACTGCTAACTTTGATGGGAATGGCAGTGGACAACAAGGAGATTTCTTTTGATACTCTTCAACAGGAACTTCAGATCGCTGAAGATGATGTTGAAGCATTCATTATAGATGGTAAGTACAATTTCATCGTAGTTTACAAATAAAAATGTCTCATTTAAAGTGAACAAATCACAATAATTTAGGGATGTTGAATGTAACACACTAACTTTCCTTTGGACTCTAGTTTTGTTACCCTTTGGTACTTGGTGCAGCTGCTTGCTAATAAAATGTGGAAAGAGGTGTAACTGGGGAGAAAGGTAATTATGATGCGATTAGGCAAGATTTAGGATGCATAGGACAGGGAAGGAAACTGCAAGAGATGGACACACTTGAAATGTGGACCATAAGGCCTTTTATAGGTATATCAGGAATAAAAGAATGACTAGAGTAAGATTAGCGCCAATCAAAGATAGTAATGGGAAGTTCTGTGTGGAATCTGAGGACATAGGGGAAGCGCTTAATGAATACTTTTCATCAGTATTCACATTGGAAAAGGGCAGTGTTAGTGAGAATAAAGAGATACAGGCTACTAGATTAGATGGGCATGATTCGGAGATGCCGGTGTTGGACTGGGGTGTACAAAGTTAAAAATCACAACACCAGGTTATAGTCCAACAGGTTTAATTGGAAGCACACTAGCTTTCGGAGCGACGCTCCTTCATCAGGACAATCACCTGATGAAGGAGCGTCGCTCCGAAATCTAGTGTGCTTCCAATTAAACCTGTTGGACTATAACCTGGTGTTGTGTGATTTTTAAGATTAGATGGGATTACGGTTGACAAAGAGACTATTTTAGCAATTTTGGAAAATATGCTAATAGATAAGACCTTTGGGTCGGGTGGGATTTATCCTCGAATTCTCTGGGAAGCCAGGGACGAGATTGCAGAATCTTTGGCTTTGATCTTTGTCATCATTGTCCACAGTAGTAGTTCAAGAAGACTGGAGGATAGCAAATGTTGTTCCCTTGTTTAGGAAGGGAGTCGGAACAGCACTGGTAATTATAGGCCATTGAGCCTTACTTCGGTTGTGGATAAGGTGTTGGAAAAGGTTGTAAAAGATAGGATTTATAATCATCTGGAAAGAATAATTTGATTAGGGATAGTCAACACTGTTTTGTAAAGGGTAGGTTGTGCCTCACTAACCACATTGAGTTATTTGAGAAGGTGACAAAACAGATGGATGAAGATAAAGCGGTTGATGTGGTGTATATGGATTTCAGTAAGGCATTTGATAAGGTTCCACACGGCTATTGCACAAAATAATGAAGGTGATTTAGTAGTTTGGATCAAAAATTGGCTAGCTGAAAGAGGTCAGAAGGTAATGGTTGATGGGAAATGTTTACCCTGGAGCTCAGTTACTAGTGTTGTGCCACAAGGATCTTTTTTGGTGCCACTGCTGTTTTTCATTTTTATAAATGATCTGGATGTGGGCATAGAAATTTGGGTTAGTAAACTTGCAGATGACACTAAGGTCGGCAGAGTTGTGGATAGTGCCGAAGGATGTTGTGGGTTACAGAGGAACATAGATAAGATGCAGAGCTGGGCTGAGAGTGGCAAATGGAGTTTAATGCGGAAAAGTGTGAGGTAGTTCACTTCGGAAGACTTATTCGGCATGCAGAGTACTGGCCTAATGCTAAAATCCTTGGCAGTGTAGATAAAGAGAGATCTCTGTGTCCAGGTGCATAAATCCTTGAAAGTTGCCACCCAGGTTGATAGGGTGGTTAAGAAGGCATATGGTGTGTTGGCGTTTATTGGTAGGGGGATTGAGTTTCGGAGCCACAAGGTCATGCGTCAACTGTACAAGACACTGGTAAGACTGCACCTGGAGTATTGTGTACAGTTCTGGATTATTGAAAGGATGTGGAGGTTTTTGAAAGGGTTCTCAGAAGATTTACTACGATGTTGCCTCGTATGGAAGGAAGATCTTACGAGGAAAGGCTGTTTTCGTTGGAGAGAAGACGGTTGAGAGGTGACTTAATCGAAACAAGAAAGATAATCAGAGCATTAGGATAGGGTGGATGACCATGAGAACCTTTTTTCCTTGGATGGTGAAGGCTAACACGAGAGGATGTGGCTTTAAATTGAGAAGTGATATATTTAGGACAGGTATCAGGGGTAGCTTCTTTACTCAGAGGCGTGGAACAGCCTGCCTGCAACAGTAGTAGACTTGCCAACGTTAATGGCATTTAAATGGGCATTGGACAAACATGTGGATAAATAATGGAACAGTGTATGTTAAAATGGGCATCAGATTAATCTTCCATCGGCCTCCGAAATCAGTCCGGCGCCATTACACACGTGGCCGCTACATCGCCCGCGGCAATAGCTGCCGCCGACGATGACGTCACTTCTGCCCCCACCGACCTCGCAGCCTCCGCGATCGCCGCCCAGACAACCGCCTCCACGATCGCCATGAAGACAATCGCCGACAGATTCGCGACCTCGGGGAATAACTCTGCCTCTGTGGTCGCCGCAGCCACTTCCGCCCCCAGTGACATCACTAACCTACACGCCCACAACGCCGCATGTGTCTCTGCCTCCATGCCTAACCCCGCCGAGTTCCGTCACCACGCCTAACCCCGCCCCCACGACGATCTCCGTCACCACGTCTAACCCCGCCCCTTCGCCGATAAGTCG
>NC_057725.1:22918934-22948983 GCF_004010195.1 Chiloscyllium plagiosum | reverse complement strand
TTCAGGGGACACCTCTGGGACACCCGGACCAACCAATCCAACCACCCTGTAGCTCAACATTTCAATTCCCCCTCCCACTCCACCAAGGATATGCAGGTTTTTGGACTCCTCCATCGTCAGACCACAGCGAAACGACGGTTGGAGGAAGAACGCCTTATCTTCCGCCTAGGAGCCCTCCAACCACCAGGGATGAACTCGGATTTCACCAGTTTCCTCATTCTCCCTCCCCCCACCTTGTCTCAGTCAAATCCATCGAACTCAGCACTGCCTTCCTAACCTGCAATCTTCTTCCCGACCTCTCCGCCCCCACCCCCGTCTGACCTATCACCCTCACCTTTACCTCTTTCCACCTATCACATTTCCGCGCCCCTCCCCCAAGTCCCTCCTCCCTACCTTTTATCTTAGCCTGCTGGACAAACTTTCCTCATTCCTGAAGAAGGGCTTATGCCCGAAACGTCGATTCTCCTGTTCCCTGGATGCTGCCTGACCTGCGCTTTTCCAGCAACACATTTTTAGATCAGATTAATTTCACAGGTTGGCGCAACATAGAGGGCTGAAGAGCCTATACTGCACTGTAACGTTCTATGGATGTCTGCAGAAATGTATCTAAACTGGACAGGTCTGACGACTATCAGAAGAGACTTGCAAAACAAAATAAATATCTGCTCAAGTCTTCAAAGATCACAGCAGCATGCCAAAACTAGAAGAGTAGTATTATGTTTAAAAAATGCTGCAGTATTTTCTTTCAAATTTTACTTGCTAATATTAGATATCTGAAAAGGGAAAAAAAATGTTTGAGTCTGCAGCTTTTAAAACAATTCCCAATTTTGGTTCAAAATTATAATACTCCAGTAAATCATTTAATTGTAATTAAGCAAACTAACCAGACATCAAACGATCCCTGTCACTGTTAAATTGATGGCAGTGAACATGTTATAAGAAAGAACAAAGGATATGTTAAAATGCACCATTTGACTGTCTTAACCTTGTGTTTCAGACAAGTATTCTGTGCTTAAAATAATTTGTCTTTTTGTGTGAGTAGACAGCCTGTGGTTTTAATTGTCCATTTTATATGGTATCATAAATACAGGATGTGTTTTGGTAGAGATGTGGTTGCACAAATAGATAGGATATTGCTTTCAACAAGTTGACAAGGGATTTTGCAAAATTATTTACCTCCAATGTCAAGTTGTTTTCTTATTCATACACCTCTGTTTTGGTGAATGCCTTGTTTCCAAAAAACATTTAAGGAATCCAAATTAAATTGTGATGTGTAACATATATCCTTGGAAAGCAATGCAAGTTTGTTTTTGAGCTACAAAAGTAATTCAGAACTTAAACATAAATATAATAAACATTTAATGGTATGTTTAATGAGTAAAAGAAACCCACTTTATCACCTTTCAAGTCCAACGAATTAATTATATGTTTTAATTTGTTAGTTTGAGCAATTCTTCACCAATGTTTGTAAATAATTCAATTGGATATCTCTTTCTACTTGTGTAAAACATTCTTGATGAAAATTCTGACATTGAAAGATACTTTAAAACCTATGAGTATGTAGTGCTGTATCTCACTGCTATGGAAGTATGCTCCCCATTTAAATCCTCCTTTTGTGAGCATGAGCAATTTTATCAGAGCAGTGAGTCACAGTCCTCGGATAAGAATTTATCTTAGTCACGTACAAAATGATTTATTTTACCCCAAAGAAGTTTGGCTAATGACACCATTTACAGACCTTGTTTCTGCTTCATACCATATTCACTAGCTTTGATTTTTGACATAAATTTATGTCCCCATTAGAATTTAAGATTTTTCTAATTTTTTTTTTAAAGATACGATATCCCACATCTAGTTGATTTTTGGTTAAATTTGATTCACTGCATGTCATGTTTAATACATTGAAAATTTCAGCTGTGTTATGAAGGCGAATGCTAGAGTATTTTCAGAAGTTAATTTTAAATATTTTGAATTCTAAACGTTTGGGGAAAAATTAATTTTTCAGCTGTTCGTACAAAGATGGTATACTGCAAAATTGATCAAACACAACACAAAGTAGTTGTAAGGTAAGGTCTATTTTAATTGAACCAGAGTAAATTAAAAGTGAAAAAAAAAAGTTAAATGTATTTGGTTATGTCTAGTCACTGCTGTATGATCATGGTTTGGATAAACTGCCAATCAGCTATCTTAGTCCTTAGTTATTGAAGGTCTCATACTTTTATCTTCATTCCAATAAGAGAATAACTTGTTTAATTTATCTGTATGAATTCAGGCCAAGTCTGGTATGAAAAGAACTAGCAGCTTTTTGTTGACAGATTCAAACACCTTCATGCAATTACAGCTAAAATCTAACTAAAATTCTGAAGATATATCCAGTGCTCATCTATGAAATTTCAACTGTTCTGAATATTATACATAGTCTCAAAGAATAAGTTTTAGACAGTTACTTTGAATTCGTTTGTGGATGAAAATGTAATAGCAGTTGAATGCAAGACAAAAATAAATTACAATGGTGAATGAGAAGTAAATCGTTGATCAATGGAACAATATTGACCAAAAGTTTTAGAGACTTTTTCTTAAATAGGTCCACTAGATAAGTACAGTCATTGTTGATTGCTTTGACATCTCACTACAGGAAAGTACCTATTTGGCTTAAACACTGTGGATGTTGTGGAGATCTGAATTAAAAACAAAGCATTGGAGGATCTCAGCATGTGTTATTAGTAGATTCAATATCAACTCTGCTTCTCTTTCCACTTATGCCACCAGATCTGTTGAGTTTCTTCTTTTTGTTTTTATTGACTTTTCAGTGTGAGTGAAAATTATGAGTACTTGTGCATGGCAACATAAACTGAGCAAAACACTTTCTGAGATAGACTTTATACTCTAACCTTAATTGTATGTTTGTTTCCTTTCTCATTAGTCACTCTACACACAGAACCTTTGGAAAACAACAGTGGCAGCAGTTGTATGACAGTCTTAACTCCTGGAAACAGAACTTGAACCAGGTGCGGAATAGCCTCCTCAGCATTTCCACCACATAAAATCTAAAATGAAGGGACTTGCCAATCAATTCATTTTTAAGATCATTGTCAGAATTAAGATTGTTTTAAAAACAAAACTGCTATTTGAATAAAGATCTATGGAATAATTTGAGTTTCAGCAATCTAATTAACTTTTTCTTTATTTGTCAAGCAGCACAGTAAATGTTTTGTAAAACTGAAGAAATTCTAAATTGCACCATAAGTTTTAAACCATAACATATCTGTTCATTCACACAGAAAAATGGCTCCCAGAAGTTATACCTGCACACAAACAGAATAGGCATTAAGTTGGTGTTATCTTGATTACACATTCAGCTTTCCTTTTCCGTGTGTGCTTGAGCCGGTCCAGACTAAGAAACCTTTCGATTTTGCTAATATGTCCTTTGATGATGGCATACTGAGGATCCGCTTCCTCCTCAAATAGTAACACTGGAGTGGCAGGCATAGTGTTAGACGTCGAAACCTCTGGTGATAGGGGATGAAAGTATGATTGGGAACAAGAAATAGAAGAAGTTTCTGTAAACTGTCCCTGATGTTTCATTGAAGCAGATGAAAAAGGAATCGTGGAACCTTCTCTGGAGGATGAACATAGTTTTTCCTAAATATAACAGATATGTATTGTAATAAAAATCATTAGCCTTTGTGACAGTCTTGTGAATCATCTTCGGTTTTTTACTCCTACATAGACTGTAGATGGAAATCCAGCATACTTTACTGCTTGAAGGCCCCATTAAAGTAGTTATACAGTCATCAGAATTTAAAATTCAGATTTCTAAACAATGATTCAGGAACATCAATCCCATCTCTAGATCAAGAATCACACTGTCTTGGGTTTGACAAAATTCATATATGGCAGTGAATAAAGTTTACTGTCTTTTCATAATGTGGGTTACGATAACTTGAACTATTTCAAACAATGTTTTCAACCCAATTGCAGTAGTGGCAAAGAGTCAGGAGTAGTTGCAGCTCATAATTCAATTGGTTTGTATTAATTTGAAGATTTTCATCTTGTACTCGTCAAAACAATTAGCAAGAATACCAATTCAAGGGAAAAACTAACATTTGAGAGGAATGGTTGGCAAGTGAACTCTGATTAAAGGAGCTATCAACATAATTGTCATTTAACTGCCAAACTTTGTCTAAATTTTAACCTAGGCAGACTGACTGATTTCTCAGGACAATTAAATGCCATTTGTTGGTTCATTGTAATGTAATTGAGTCTAAAATTAGAATTGGTCATATCTATTTCTTGAGAATGGATTGTTAACCATAATTAGCATTTATCACAGGTGACCAAAATATTATGTTAACTACATGTCCGAGGAACTTTTCTATTGTTCAGTCTAGTATGGATTTTAGTGTGCTACAATATTTTATACAGTATAGGATAATTGTTCTGAATATAAGTTAAATATTTTAACATGTCTTTTACACTAATACACTAGCAAACTAATAATGATTCTAGAAAGACATCTTTCTGCAGAGTGGTGAGCAGTTATTTAACAAACTGTTGGAAAAAAAAAACTCAAAGAAAATCCCTGTGAGCATTATGGTACAGAATGATGCATGTGATGGTCTCTCTGTGCCAGTTCCTTATTGATATTGACTGAGGAGTAACTGACTATTGGACATATCTCTGGGGCTGGCCTTCTACTGTTCTCACAGCTAATAATTCCTTATTACCAAGGATTATTATCCTATGTAGCCCAGCCAACAGATGCAGATATATTGTCCAAGAGTTCCAAACACAACGAATACCTGTCCTAGAACTCCCACAATACCTCGGAGTTGTAGATATCTCTTTGATCTAGCGTCTGCTCACAATCCTAAAAACTAAGTCATGCGTTTCCTCCATGATTAATTTGACAAAATTATGCTTAATACCAATTGACAAAGGTTCCACTGTACACAATATGTCTGCTTCCCAGCTCATTAAACTGGAATATTGATTGGAGTCTGCAGTCCCGTTGAATTTCAAAGATCACCAATTATTGCCAATGCCACATAAAACAAGGGGTATGATTAAACACAATGAGAGGCAAAGCTAATTACTTCCTTAAGTTCTAGTTGATTTTTTATAAACAATTTATACATTAGAACCTGCAAATTAATTACTTCAAAATAACTTGACACAATGCTTTTAAAAATGGTTGTTCCAACAAGCAACTCCAAGGTTGACCTTCCCAGTTTTTGTTTGGTGCTTATAACCCATAAATACTTTTGCCAAACTATCAACAGTTTTGGGATACCACTACCAAATCTTCACCGGTAAGTATTAAATCTGAAACCATAAACAATGGAAAGAAAACCACTCAAGCCCCAAACACCACAATAATGTTACAGAAATATAGTTACGGTGAAGATCTTCCATAATCTTGAATTGTATGTATGAAGTAAGCTGATATGACTAGGGTAATTAAAGCACAAGAGATACACATTAGAGACAAGATCTGGAGCATGGACAAATTGTTTTAACTTGATATAAGATCATAATGAGCTTGTAAAAGTTCATCCATTGCAAAAACATATGCCTCAAATTTCCTCTGAACCTGAATGAATAAAGCAAGGTTTTAAGCAACTAGTCAAATGTAACAATTCACCTTACAGATTCAGATAGAGTAACTTGATGCCAAAGTGCAGTTGCAATAACTACCAAGTACCTTAACATAGTCATAATGTTATATGTTTTCTTCAAGGAGAGAATACGAACTGGGGTTAGCTTCTCACTGCACTTCTCCTTGGACAGCTATGAAAACAGCAATGAGGAAAGAATTCCATAGTATTCCATACTTGCATGTATAAGGAAGGAAGGAGCACGGAAAGAAAGGGTGGAATATGCAGTGAGAACACAGAGAACATGGAGAACATAGACAATAGTTTTACAGTGTAAGAGGGAAAATGGAAATTTTGTATTTTAAACAATTAAATGGAGGTTAGACTAGTAGAATTTATAAAGGGTCAGGGAATCAGCCAAAATTTTTTTGTGGTTTAGAAGCATGAGAAATTAGAAGAATAGTGTTTAATGAAGTATGCTGAGTTTCCAACATTACAATATAAGTTTTAACCATGCTCATCTCAGCAGTATGTCAATGAAGCAATCCACCATTAGCAGACCATGGTTACTATAGAATGTACTGAAGCAATTCTTAAATCCATAACTTCCACTAACTAGAAAGACAAAGAGCTACAGTTCACAGCAGTACCATCACATCTGGTTTGCCTCCAGGTCACACACCAATAAGATTTAACATGTATAACAATTCCTTTATCAGTAAAGGATCAAGCTCCTGGATCTCCAACCTAACAGCAATGTGGCAACACTACTGCAAGGACTGTGATTGTTCAGGGTAGCTCACCACTGCTTTCAGCTTTTGGTTACTCATCCTAAGAATGCATTTAAAATGTAAGAATTTACGAGGTCCATTGTTGTGAAGCGAATTCTGTATTCTGTTTAGTGTAAGATTGTGTGCCATTGTACTCAGTATATGAGAAAAATGATTTTGAATTATTTGGTAAATTATACCTAAGTTAAAAATGTGGGAGGATGGAAATGTTGCATTTCTGCTTTAAAGATTTAGTGGGAAAGCAGCTGACTAGTGAAGAATGTGAAAAGAAAACTACAGATTCAGGGAAGAAACCTGCACAGTCAGGAGGGTTGGCAACCAGACAAGGATTCAAACTCATTGATAAGACATCTCCACCTGCATTTTTTACCAAACTGTTTTAAGTTAAAATGTATTACTTGAAGCAATGGTGAAACCAGATTAAATAGAATCTTACAAAAGGGAATTGCATTTTTACCGGAGAAGTAAGATTTTGCAGGGCAATGTGAACCTAACAGAATTGTTCTTTCAGAGAGCCGACACAGGCTTGAACCGAAGAACGCTAATGCTCAAATTGAGATTAGAGTTACATTTTTGTAACAGGTTTTGTAGGAAGATCTTATTTTATTATTTTAACCTAGGTAAGGTCGATGATAGAATTACAACGGAAGTGAATTAAATAAAGCATGCAGTCTCTGATGGCCTGAATTATACACAGACAGTAAAACATTCAGAATTTTTATGAAAGTGGAGGAGGCACTTCCATAGAGAGGCAAAATGGCCAATGCAGATTTAAAAGGAAATAATAAGAACTCTCTGATGATAATGGAGAATAATAAATAAACAGTGCAGGACATTGTGAATAGAAAAACTCACTGCAGACTCCACAAAAGAAATGCAATACTAACTATAAAACTACCCATTACTGGATGTACATTTCATTGTATGTGAGGATAAAAAGGGAAACTAGAAAGGGTTGGGGGGGAGGATTAATGTTGAAGTATCTTACCCACATATATGAACACAATGAGAATTCAGAGGGGGATAGAAGGTTAAACATGCAAATATTTAAAATCAACACTGTAGCATCAATACAATAAAGTATACACAAGTGTACAGTATATCTTATTACATTTTGGATAAATATTTTATGTATTCTACATTATATCTGGTCAGGGATTTTTTTTGTTCTGGATTTTTTAAGTGTTCATTATAATAATATACAAATGATACATTAAATTGCAAACTAATCTTTCAAACTGTTCTGCTTTCAAAATGTTACTGTTATTGAATTAGTGGGGACATGATGAATCTGATGCAACTTGTCAGAGTTGTGCATGCAAGGATCACATTATAACAAGAAAAATTAGTCAAACATAAAAAATACACATGGAATCTGGAAATAAATGACTATAATGTGATTATCCTCAGAATTCATCTTAAATCATACCAAACAAAGTCCCATGTAATTAATGAATTGATGGATATACACTATAGAACCCCTGCAGTGTGGAAACAGGCCATTTGGCCCAACAAGTCCACACTGATCCTCCAAAGAGTAACCAACCCGGACTCATTCCCCTACCTTATTACTGTACATTTACCCCTGACTAATGCACCTAATCCACACATAACTGAACACTATGGGCATTTTAGCATAGCCAATTCACATAATCTGCACATCTTTGGACTGCAGGAGAAAACCCATGCAAACACAGGTGTGCAAACTCCACACAGTTGCCCGGAATCAAACCCAGGTCTCTGTTGCTGTGAGGTAGCAGTCCTAGCCGCCCATATTGTGGAATTTATTTCATTCACTCATGGGATATGAGCCTTGCTGGCTCAGCCAGCATTTACTACATCCCTAAATGCCATTGAGAAGGTGATGTCTTCTTGCAGTCCATTTGGTGTAGGTACACCCACAATGCTGCTGGGGAGCGAGTTACAGGATTCTAACCCAGCAATCAAATGAAAACAATGAGTGGCTTGGATAGGAATCTGCAGATATTGAAGTTCACATGTAACTGCTGTCTTGTCCTTTTAAATGGTAGTGATTAGGAAAGGTGCTGTTTAAGGAACTTGGTGAACCTTAGACCATAAGACATAGGAGCGGAAGTAAGGCCATTCGGCCCATCGAGTCCACTCCGCCATTCAATCATGGCTGATGGGCATTTCAACTCCACTTATCCGCATTCTCCCCGTAGCCCTTAATTCCTTGTGACATCAAGAATTTGAAGACATTTAGCGTCCCAGCCTCCACTGCACTCTGCGGCAATGAATTCCACAGGTCCACCACTCTGGCTGAAGAAATATCTTCGCATTTCTGTTCTGAATTTACCCCCTCTAATTCTAAGGCTGTGTCCACGAGTCCTAGTCTCCTCGCCTAACGGAAACAATTTCCTAGCATCCACCCTCTCCAAGCCATGTATTATCTTGTAAGTTTCTATTAGATCTCCCCTTAATCTTCTAAACTCCAATGAATACAATCCCAGGATCCTCAGCCGTTCCTCATATGTTAGACCTATCATCCTTGTGAATCTCCGCTGGACACGCTCCAGTGCCAGTATGTCCTTCCTGAGGTGTGGGGACCAAAACTGGACACAGTACTCCAAATAGGGCCTAACCAGAGCTTTGTAAAGTCTCAGTAGCACAACGGTGCTTTTATATTCCAACCCTCTTGAGATAAATGACAACATTGCATTCACTTTCTTAATCACGGACTCAACGTGCATGTTTACCTTTAGAGAATCCTCAACTAGCACTCCCAGATCCCTCTGTACTTTGGCTTTACGAATTTTCTCACCGTTTAGAAAGTAGTCCATGCTTGTATTCTTTTTTCCAAAGTGCACAACCTTGCACAGAAATTACAAGTATCTACCATTTGTCTTTTAGAGACTATAAAAGTGTTGCTTTTTTTTCCCCAGTAAATAATCAACTTGCCCAAAAATTATGCTTGTTACAGTTTTCATCATTAAAGAGGGAGGCATCTTTAGTCATTTTGATCTTCACCATACTAATATCAAATGTCCTGATGCGACTGCACCTGTACCTCGATGACAATTCCTTGGAGCATCTATTTCATTTATAAATGCAATCTTTTGCAATCCCTTATCCTTAGAATGATGTTTGAAAGCTGATAATGTACATTAAACAAGATCACATCTAATATGGTTATACAAAAAGTTGGCAGAATCACGCGAAGTCTGCAGTCAGCAGCTTCTTGCCCGAGTAAAAAAAAAATCCCATTTTCTAATCTCGTGTAAAACAGTGAAATGAAATTCTTGCTTGTGAGCACTGAAAGGCCTGTTTGCATCCTCATTATGGCATCATATCACCAAATTAATATGCTGTTTTCTATTCTCACACATGATAGAAAATAGAGTTACAAGTTCCAACATGAAAGTCAGTTCAACTACTGTTTGCTGCTTGTTCTTCCAGCCATACATCAATCACTAACATCTGAGTGCATGCTCCATGAAGAGTGACTGCAGGCAACCTAAGTCTCTGTCGGTAAAGCAGGATGTCAATTACTCTCCGTCCAACATGCCTTAGGCAAGTAAAACAAACTGCAAGGTGGCTGGGTACTGTCATTGGGTGCCCAACTGGGCTTTAAAGTCCTGCCATTGGCCCGTATGTCTCCTGCAGCAAGTGGGAGAATATGACAAGCAGAGTGCCACGGGGTGTGATACAAAGTTAATGAGACAAGTTTGAAAGATACCACAAGAAAATACCAAGAATTACATTTAGCTGATTTCTAAGATGATTCAATCTCTAGTCTTTTTCCAATTTCTAAAATAAAATAAATAATTTGTATAACATCTTTTACACCTCAGGATAATCCATAGCCAATTAAGTACTTTTGTGACATAACCATTGTTGCAAAACAGCAAACACTAGGAATAGAAAGTAAGATTACTATATCCTAAATATGCACATGACACAACTCCTTTACCACAAGTTGTAGTCTGGATTTGTAAGCTTAAAAATAACTGAGATCTTGACCATTCCTTCACAATCACCTCAATATCACAATGAATGACTAATAATAGGTTCACTATTTAAAATTTCTCCATGTCATTAGCACAGACCTTTGCTTCAATGTCCACTAATCTGAAGCTTCATTAACAAATTGCCAAAGTTCAAAGGTTGATGATTTAATCAAGAGTCATTTGTCATAGAAATGCTGTGAACAGTTAAACAGGTATCTGTAGATGATCTTTCCTGAGATTTTAGAACTCTCAATCATTTGTTATGCTTAGCATGGCTCTAAGACATGTTAGTGGCATAGCTAGATCTAATAGGATACGCCTCACAAGGAGCCAGGTTTTTCAGGGCTTGCTTCAAGAGTTGTTAAAACAGTTATATGATGTGATTCTTGATCTATTTTGCAGTCGGGTATTCAATTGTTCTCGTAAAATGGATTTCCCATTGTGTTGCTCATAATTAAGTTCAAGCATGCACTGTTTTATGTTGGAAGATTACAATGCTTTATTGCATTTGTAAGAAGCCCAATATCATTGGCTCATTCTTTTAAAGCATTAGGCCTAGTTAACATCTATGTCAAGTTGCCTTAGGTTTGCCCAATCAGCTGGAAACAAGTACTTTTTTTTAATAAATTTGAAATTTGAAATGTAATGGATGAATATTTCATGAAATTAATTCTTCATTATATATTGTTACAGTATATTGAAACTATGCTCTCTTGCTATGCCACTTTGAGAGGTATTATCTTGGATTTTTAAACATCTTTTAAAATTATACTTTCCTTGGCAATTAATACTTTGTACAGGATAGACTGCATACCATTTCCTCCCTTTCTGCCTTTGGTGTGTACAGTATGCATATTTTCTCCCTATGTTCTATTTCTGTCTAGATCAACTTCATTTGTAAAATATAGTGCCAATGTGCTTCCCTATATTTTTTGAAATCCATCTGTCATAATTGCATGTTTGCATATGAAATGGTACATTCTTCTCAAATTATCTCACCAAAGATTTGGAACAATGTTTTAAAATCCACTTACCTGATCTGCAGGCTGTGAAAAATCAGAAAATGTCTGTGCTGTTGTATTCCACTCACCAGAATTTCTCTTGGGGTAAAGAGGAATACTGGAGGTATTAAAAGTGTCATTTAGCCTTTTAGTACTGGGAGAATCTGAGTGAGAGAGAGGAAATGGTTACAAATACACTCAATGTGCTAAACTTTGAAAATCCCCAGATGCTAATTTTGAAGTCATTGAACTGCTAGTTTCCTATCTGACCTTGAGAATTATTCAAATTTAATCACAGATATTTCACCGTTCATCCATTCGCTGGACAATTTCCTACTCTAATAAAGGCTTTGATCTTATTGTGCCATGGAGAACAGTAAAACGTTTTGAAGGCATATTTCAAACGATATGTTTCCTTTGGTATACTTGACTAATGGCAATTACTAGGAAAGGACAAATACTAATTTTTAAATTAAAATTCTGCATTCTCCTGTTTTTTGTCTCCGAAGAAGTATTTCAGCTATTTCTAGCACGGATGGTTTCCTGTCAGAGGTAAAGAAAAATATACTCATAGAGTTCATGTCCGTGCCTGCACTTAATCTCATAGGCTTTGATAAATTAATCTTCAGAGACTGTAATTCACCTTTGATTGGTTTGTGATGGAAAATCCCATGTGACCAATACATCTTGGGTCTTTGTGAATAAGCCAGGCTGGGAGAAAGACGCGTGTATTTGGAATTGGATGCTTACTTCAAAAGTTCTACAGAGGATACTAGAATAATTGGGGTGAATTACAAGCCAAAAATCTATTAAAAGGAATCAGACCATTATCATAAAATCTTAAGAGTGAAATGCAACAGTTTTGTAATTTATTTTAACCTTAAGATTCAATCACTGTTTTTCTACATATACATGTGTATTTGTGACCTGATTTACCATGGCTTTGCCCTGGGTAGTCTAGATTCAGAAGCACTTTTTTGTTCACTTGTGGGATGGCCAGCAGTAATTGCATGTCCCTAATTGATCCTGAGAAGGTGGTGTTGAGCTGCATTCTTGAAACTCTATAGTCTCCCTGCTATGGATTAACCTACAATACCCTCAGGGAGGGAATTCTAGGATTTTGATCCAGCAAGTCAAGGAATGATGATATATTTCCAAGTCAGGATGCTAAGTGGCTTGGCATGGAATTTGCATATGGTAGTGTTCCCATGTATCTGATGCCCTTATCCTTCTCGGTGGAAGTGGTCATGAGTTTGGAAGGTGTGGTCTGAGGATCTTTGGTGAACTTCTGCAGTGGATCTTGCAGATAGTACACACTGCTGCTACTGAGTGTGTGATGGAGGGAGTGGATGTTTGCAAATCAGAGCAGGGCATATACACTTAATGGTAAGGTCCTGGGGAGTGCTGTTGAACAAAAAAAAACCTTGGAGCACAGGTTCATAGTTCCTTGAAAGTGGAGTCGCAGGTAGATAGGATAGTGAAAGCAATGTTTGGTATGCCTTCCTTTATTGGTCAGAGCAATAGAGTGTAAGAGTTGGGAAGTCATGTTACTGCTGTACAAGTCATTGGTTAGGCCTCTTTCGGTATATTGTGATCAATTCTGGTCTCACTTCTATCCGAAGCATGTTGTGAAACTTGAAAGGGTTCAGAAAAAATTTAGAAGGATGTTGCCAGGATTGTAGGATTTAAGCTATAGGGAGAGGCTGAAGAGGCTAGGCTGTTTACCCTGGACCATCAGAGGCTGAGAAGGGGACCTTATAGCGGTTTATAAAATCATAAAGGGCATGGATTGGGTAAATAGACAAGGTCTTTTCCCTGGGGTGGGGGAGTATGGAACTAGAGGGCATAGGTTTAGTGAGAGGGGAGAATTTAAGAAGAGATCGAAGGAGCAACCTTTTCACACAGAGGGTGGTGCATGTATGGAATGAGCTGCCAGAGGAAGTGGTGGAGGCTGGTACAATTACAACATTTAAAAGGCATCTGGATGGGTATATGAATAGGAAGGGTTTAAAGGTACATGGGCCAAGTGCTGGAAAATGAGACTAGATTAGGTTAGGATATCTGGTCGGCATGGATGAGTTGGACAGAGGGGTCTGCTTCCGTGTCATGCATCTCTATGACTCAATGTGAATGTGATACCAATCAGTCAGGCTGCTTTGTCCTGGATGGTGTCAAGCTTGAGTGTTGTTGAAGATGCACCCATCCAGGCAAGTGGGAACTATTCCATTATCACACCTGAGTTAAGCTTTGCAGATGATGAACAGGTTTTGGAGAGTCAGGAGGTCAGTTACTCACAGAAGTATTCCTAGCCTCTAACCTGCTCCTGTTGCCGCTGTATTTATATGGTAAGTCCATTTGACGTTCTGGTCAATAGTGACCCTCAGAATGTTAATAATGAGGGATTCAGTGATGGTAATGTCAAGGGATTTTGTAAATGGAAGAACTAGGCTAGGGAAATGACATGTTCTGGAGCACAGTCCTCAGTGCTATTGTTGGAATATTGTCAGGATTCATAGCCTTTGCACAATCCAGTGTCTCCAAACATTTCTTGAAATTATGTGGAGTGAAATTAATTGGCAGAAGATTGGCATCTGTGATGCTGGACCACTGGAGGAGGCCACGATGGATCACCCATTTGGCATTTTGCAGATTGCTGCAAATGCTTCAGCCTGATTTTTTGCCCTAATGTGTTGAGCTCTTCCAACATTGAGGATGGGGACATTTGTGGAGTCTCCTCCTCCAGTAAGTTGTTTAATTGTCCAGCTCCATTCACAACTGGACGTGGCAGGACAAATCCAATGGTTGTGCGATGACTTAGCTCTATCACTTGCTGCTTATGCTGTTTGGCATGCTTTCTGTTTGCTAGCCTCACCACATTGACAGCTTATTTTTAGGTATGCCTGGTATGCCTCTTGCACTCTCCATTGACCCAAGGTTGATACCCTGGCTTGATGGCAATGATTGAGTGGGGATATACCAGACCATGAAGTTGCAGGTTGTGCTGGGGTACAATTCTGTTGATGGCCCATACTGCCTCTATGATACATAATCTTGAGTTGCTCAATGGGTTCAAATCTATCCTGTTTAGCACAGTGGTAGTGCCACACAACACATTGGAGGGTATGCTCAATGGGAAGGCAGGATTTTGTTGTAAAGAAGATACAAGGCATGCGTGCCTTCATCGGCTGGGGTACTGAGTGTACATAAAAAATGGCAAGTCATGGTAAAGCAATATAAGACTTTAGTTAGGCCACATTTTTGGAGTGCTGTGTGCGGTTCTGGTTTCCACAATATAGAAAAGATGCAGAGGCTTTGAAGAGATGCAAAAGACATATACAGGAGGTTCCCTCGATTGGAGTGTATTAACTATAAGGAGAGATTGAACAAACTTGGATGGCTTTCGCTGGAGTGTCAGAGACTGAGGGCAACCTGATAGAAGTATACAAAATTATGAGAAGCATAGATAGGCTGGATAATCAGTCTTTTTCCTGGGGTGAAATACTCAAGTTTTAGGTGAGAGCAAAAATGTTTAAGGGAGATGTGTAAGGAACGTGTTTTTACACAGAGAATGGTAGGCACCTGGACTGCATTGTTTGGGCAGTGGTACAATTACACGTTCTGAGGAACGGTCACTTGCCTCAAAACATTAATTCTTGATTTCTCTCCACAGATGCAGTCAGATCTGCAGAGCTTTTCCAGCAATTTTTGTTTCTGTTTATAAAGTGGAAGAAGCAGATACATTAGCAAAGTTTAAAATGCATTTAGACAGACACATGAACTGGCAGGGAATAAACGGATACAGACCATGTGCAGGCAGATGGGTTTAGTTTAGAGTGACAACAGCACAGACATGAGGGCCTGTTGCTGTGCTATGCTCTTCTATGTTCTGTTTTTCCAAAAGTCTGATAAAACAGTAATAGAGACATGAAGTTATTTAATTCAAATAAAAATTCTCCAGTGTTGGAAAGAAAATTGGAGCCTCTATGAATTGCAGCTAGATCTGGACAAACACATGCAACCACAGCATGGATCCTATTGGCTGGACACTCACTATAAATTAGGTTGATTCCAACAACATGGGATTTTGATTGCCTTCAAGCTGAGCTAAATTCAGAGTCTGTCTCCTTGGTGGAGGTTGTAGTGCTTTGGGTTGGATTTGCCTTTGGGCAGAAAACTGAAGGAAAAGAATCCCACAGTTCTCTTGCATCTGGATTACTAGTCTAGTAATATTACTGCTATGCTATCATACCCCATTCATCATTCATTTTTACCACTGAATGTGCCAAAAGAAGATATTACCTGTTGCACTAGAATTTCTCAAACTTATTTCACCGATTTGTTTTGGAAAAGTAAATGCTGAAGGGATTCTTCTGCTTACATCAGGATCCTCCAATTTGTCTCTCAGTAATGAAACTGAGAGTGATGTTGCGGCTTTATTCAACATATCCTTTTCTTCCCCAGAATCTAAAAAAGGCAGTTCACAAAGTTTCCAGCCACTTTGACTTGGTGCCTTGGTGCTTGGGCACTTTATGTCAGAGGTTGATGTTTTATTCTTGTGATCTAAAGCAATGGTTGCAACCAGGTTAATTGAAGCATTTATAAAGCTGGGCTTTAATTTATTTTCTGTTAGCTTGGAAGTAGCTCTTGATTCTAGTACTTCAGCATGCAAATCCATTTTAGTAGCTGCTGTTTGCTGACTTTCCGCAGTGGATTCAAAACCATTTGCACTGCCATTAGTTTCCTCTGTACTTTGGGAGATTGGGGCTAAAACCATACTATGGTCAGTATTACATATGAAGTTTGGTGAATGGATACTTGTCATAATTAAACAGTCATCACTTTGTGTGAAGTTACCTAGCAATTGTTTCTGGTTTCCCAAAGCTTCAGCATTGGACACCATTACCTGAATATCTTGATTTGCTTCACTGTCAGAAATCATAGTTTCCAGATTATGCGGTTCTTTCTGCTGATCATCAGTACTAACAAGATTGTTTTGTGCATTACTACTGATTTCCTTGATAATATCTTCCTCATGGTTGTTAGACCCAAGATTCCCTATTTTAACTGAAATGTCTGACTGGGGTTTACTGTCAACATCAACACTACTGTTAATTTTACAGGATGCAATTGATGGAATGCAGTGGTCAGTGGGCAGTTTTATGGGACTGACATCTGATTTACTGCAGGGTTTATGGAATTGACAAAGTTCAACGATGTTGTCGTTTGCACAGTTTTCTCCAATCAGAATATTTGCTTGGCTATGTTCATGCTGCTTTTGTAAACTGGATTTCTGCTCATTTTTAGTTTCATCAAGTACTGGGTGGGATACAAGGTCAAAACTACTTTGCTGAGATTGTATTGTATCGTCTCGTACTTTATTTGCATCACCTTCCTTCGTTATAATCTCAGTGGAGCAAGCAGCTGCTTTGGCTTCAGTCCTCGGTGATTCATTTATAAAGACACCTTTGTCACATTGTGTAGTTTTCATCTTATCGTTCATATCATAAACTGCTTCAGTTCTGCCTCCATCAACTTTGTGTGTAATGGAGTCTGTCTGCTGACCGATATCTACACTGCAGACACCTAATGCATCAGCACTGTCTGGGAGCTTCTTTCCTCCTTTCGTTGGGACTTCTGCCAAACAGACAGAAGTGCACTGCAAATTGATTTTTGCACTCGCAAACTCAGCTTCATTGCAAGTGTTTCCTGTTTCACCCTGTCGGGTGTCATTGGGCTCACCAGCATTAATGGTCAGAGTTGATACAATGGTGTACTGTCTTTCATTCACAAACACAGCTCCATTATCGGTTGCTTTTTCTGGCATTTTTGCAGCTGAGTTGACAGTATCTGGTGACCATATATTACTGTTTGTAACTGTAATGATAAAATACAAGATTAACCTTGAAAGAACACATTTCAATTCCTTAAGTTTCTCTATTTATTCCAGGCAGGTTTAAGTAGTGATGTTTAAATTAGTGGATCTCAAATGACTTTGATTCAGGTAAGTCAGTGAGTACATTATTTTATAACAGCCACCCATATAGCACACAATGCATTATTATATATTAATGTCCCATAGCATTGCAACAAATAAGAGCAATCATTATAAACTATAGTCTGTTTCTCAATGTTTTCATAAACATTTCCATTTCCTCACTACTCCGAACCCCAAAACTGTATAGATATCCTGGTCGCTGTATGTTGCTCTTAACCTGTTTCTTTGCTTGATGTACTAAATTTCTTTTTTGCCTAATAGAAATTTATTTTTAAAAAACCCATTAGAAGTTTTATATAAATGTTGAAACTTTCAACAGAAAGCCACTGAATATTGGTCACACGTTATGTACAGAATTATACATTTTGCAGGACTTCCTTGGTAGTCAATATATTGTGTGCAACTGTTCAGCGTTGGGAGAGTCAATGATTTAAATGTGATATTTAGCTAATTGCTGCAAATGTGGTGATGAGCCAGTTACAGTTAACAAACAGTCTTTTGTGAGGCATAAGAAATGAGCTCTTGGTTTGTATCTCGTCTTTGACTTTCAGAGTTTCACGTTTAGTTTGTGGGGGAGATGTATGGGTCTAAGTTTTAGTCTGAAATAAACCTTAGTAAAGACAATTACTAGTGTTGGAAGACAGAGATAATTACTGCCAATTGGGAAGACAGTTTGAAAGGTATGACAGAAGAGAAGCAGTAGCAGATATTTGAAGAGACATTGCAGACCATCAGCAATTATGTGGTGAATTAAAGACATCATGAAATTGAAAGAACATACAATTCAATACTGTGAATGTTAGTGAAAGGTCAGAGATTGGTTAGATCTTAGAAACCAAAGAATGATTCAGAAAAAGAAAGAAATTAAAAATGAGAGAAAGCAAGCTGGATATAAGTTAGACAATATGAGTTTCTATAAGTATTTAAAAAGGAAATAAGAAACTGATGTGTATTAGTCCCTGAGAGGGTGAGACCAGGAAACATACAATTGAAGACAAGAAAATATTAAATAGGTATTTGTGTCTATCACAATCGCTAGGAAGAAAGGACTACAGAAACTATTAGAACTAAAGACTAGTAAAGCCTCTGACTGCCATACCCTAGTTCTTAAAATAAGTGGTTGCAGAGATAGAAAACGCATTAGTTGTGATTTTCCAAAATTGCCTAGATTTGGGAAAGGATCCAATGAATTGGAAATTTGCAAATGTAACACCATTATTCAAGAAAGGTGAGAGGCAAGAAGGATGTAACAATAGGCCAGGCTGCCTAACATCTGTCATTGGAAAGTATTAGAATCCACTATTAAGGAATTAAAGCAGGATACTTAGAAAATCATAATATAAACAGGCACCATCAATATGGTTTTGAGAAAGAAAAGTATAGACAGAAATCTAAAATGGCTTGATACCCCACAATTGGAAGAAAAGTCAGCAGTTAGCCAAAAACCTTACAACAAGCTTGCCCCGCAAGCCATAACATACTGTAGTGGTCTACTTTAGTGGCTTTTCACACTTCAGTGGGCGGATGCAACACCTGCTGGAGATTCCAGCCAATCTGACAGGGTGGCAACTCCAATTGGAACAGTAGAGCCAGAGGTCAGTAGTCCCAAGTCCTACTCGGGTTATAACCAATACCAGGATGAAAGTCCAACAGAACCCCAAACTCAGGTAGGTAAGGGACATTGGGTAGGAAGGATTTGGTGATGTTAGGTGTGCGTTAGGGGGCCAGAAGTGTCAGTCTTAAAGTCTGTATGAGGAGAAGGTTGGGGGTTAATGCTCTTCTTTTTCTGACCTCTAGAACCTTGTAAAATTAAAATGGGTTGCCCACTTCCACCCACCTGCTCGCACTGAACATGTTCTGGCATGGGCAGGATAACATTTTAATAAGCTCGATACTATCCATTCACATATAGTAGAGGACTATCAATTTTAGCATCCAGCTACCCTCAGTATATGTTGAATGTGGGGAACAAAAATAAGATGGGGTGGCCTCTTGTTTTGTTAGTTTATTAAAGTTTGCTGAGGAAAGTAACAAGGTGGATAAAGAAGAACCTGTAAGCATTTGGTACTTGGATTTCTACATAACATTCAATTAGGTGCCATATAGGGTTGTTAGACAAAATAAGAACTCATGGTGTAAGGGATGATGATCAAGGATTGATTAGCTTCAGAAAACAGATAAAATGATTATTTTAAAGTTGGCAAGCTATAACTAGTAGGATGTCAGAGGCAGAGTACTCAATTATTTACAATCTACGTGAAAGAATTGGATGAAGGGACTGAATGTATGGTAGATAAATTTGCTGATGACACTAAGACAATACGAAAACAAATTGTTCAGGCTACCGAGGGATTTAGATCGGCTAAGTTTAAAAAGAAAGGACAGGTTGTGAGAAAAATTTCCATTTTGGTAGGAAGAACAGCAAAGCAGCATACTATTTCAATAGAGAAAGACTGCAGAGCTTTTCATTGCGGAGCTTTATGGATGTCTTGGTACACGTGTGACAGAAACTCTGTATGCAGATGCAGCAAGTGATTAGGAAAGCAAATGGAAAGATGGCATTTGTTTCAAGAGAACCAAATATAAAAGTAGGGAACTGCTAATACAGTTGTGTAGGACCATGCTTTAACTGCGTCTGGAGTACTGAGTACAGTATTGGTCTCCCAATCTGTGAGAAAGGATATAACTCCATTACAGGCGGTGCAGAGCAAGCTCACTCAACAGATTCCTAGGATCAAAGATTTAGTTTATGATGAAATGCTATGTAGCTTAGACTTATTCACATTAGAATTTCAAAGAATGCAAAGTGATCTTATTAAAACGAAGGTTCTGAGGGGACATGATATGGTGGATGCTGAAAGGATATTTCTCCTTATGGGGTAATGGTCTAGAAGTAGGGGCCACGGTTTTTAAAAATCAGTGTTTTACTTAATACTGAAATTAGGAATCTATTTCTCACAGGATATTAGTCGGTGGAATTCTTTCATGAGAAGATAGTCATAGGCAGGGCTATTGTATATATTCAAGGCAGAGTTAGAGATGAATTTTTAGACTGTCATGAGCAACGCATCATGGACAGACTTCTTTGTCACTGTCAGATTAATCATGTTCTTACTGGGACTTCTCCTGTTTCTAATTCTTCTGTCCTTGGGAGTTTTGGTCTTGGTCTGCCTGAGGATGGGGCTGGATCATGTAGAACTGCAGAATTTAATTTCATACGTTCCATGAATCTATATGCCATTAATGAATATACAAATTAAGAGAAGTAGGCCATTCAGCCCTTCAAGCTAGCTCCTTTTAGCAAAATCATGGCTGATCTATTTGTTTCAAATGCCCCATTTCCCCAATTAATATTGCCTAAAAAGATTCTGATGACCTTTGATTTAAAAACAGTCAAACATACCACCGCCCTCTAAGGATGAGCATTGCAAAATCAGATCATCCACAGAGAAAAAAAGATTGTCGTCATCGCTGTCCTAAAAGGATGACCCTCATTTTAAAAGTGTCCCTCCCTTAGTTCGGAACTCAGAATACAAAACATCCTTTTCACATTTACTTTTTCAAGACCATTAAGGATGTTATAAATTTTAATCAAATCAACCTTCACTGTTATAAACTCCAGGGAAAACATGAGCAAGTCATCTGCAGGAGGATTCTATCTCACTTGCCTCTATTATATAAATGATGCACTCACATTTGTGGACAGCTTCACCAATTGCCATTGTGTATGGCGGTATCATGTTGCAGCTAACAATGACAATTATACTAGCTTTCACAGCCTGGAATTCCACCCACCTTCCTGCCATTCTCTCCAATCTCTGCCCCTGTCAGCAATCTCCCTATTTTTCCCAAAACCATCAGTCTGTCAATTCTCACTCAGCAATCTCCAATATTCTTGCACAGCCAGCAACTGAAAATAGAACATTACAGCGCAGCACAGGCCCTTTGGCCCTCGATGTTGCGCTGACCTATGGAACCAATATGAAGCCCATCTAACCAACACTGTTCATTCTCAGCCATATGCCTATCCAATGACCATTTAAATGCCCTTAAAGTTGGTGAGTCTACTACTGTTGCAGGCTGTGCATTCCATACCCCTACTACTCTCTGAGTAAAGAAACTACCTCTGACATCTGTCCTATTATCTATTACCCCTCAATTTAAAGCTCTGTCCCCTCGTATTGGCCATCTCCATCCGAGGAAAAAGGCTCTCGCTGTCCACCCTATCTAACCCTCTAATTAGCTTATATATCTCAATTAAGTCACCTCTCAACCTTCTTCTCTCTAATGGAAATACCCTCAAGTCCCTCAGCCTTTCCTTGTAAGACCTTCCCTCCATAGCAGATGACATCCTAGTAAATCTCTTCCGAACCTTTTCCACAGCTTTCACATTCTTTCTATAATGTGATGACCAGACCTGTACGCAATATTCCAAATGTGGCCGTACCAGAGTTTTGTACAGCTGCAGCATGATCGCATGATTCAGAAACCCAATCCCTCTACCAACAAAAGCTAAAGCAGAGTATGCCTTCTTAACAACCCTATCAACCTGGGTTGCAACTTTCAAGGATCTATGTACTTGGACACCGAGATCTCTCTGCTCATCTATACTACCAAGAATCTTACCATTAGCTCAGTACTCTGCGTTCCTGTTACTCCTTCCAAGATGAATCACCAAATACTTTTCCGCATTAAACTTCATTTGCCATCTCTCAGTCTAGCTCTGCAGCTTATCTACGTCTCTCTGTAACCCACAACATCCTTCATCACTATCCACAACTCTACCGACTTTAGCATCAACCTCAAATTTACTAATCCATCCTTCCAAGCCCTCATCCAGGTCATTTATAAAAATGACAAACAACAGTGGACCCAAAACAGATCCTTGCGGTACCCCATTAGTAACTGAACTCCAGGATGAATATTTCCCATCAACCACCACCCTCCATTTTCTTTCAAGTAACCAATGTCTGATCCAAACCGCTAAATCACCCTCAATCCCATGCCTCCCTATTTTGTGCAAAGCTTACTTATCAAATGCCTTATTGGAATCCACATAAACCACATCAACCACTTTACCCTCATCCACCTCTTTGGTCACCTTCTACCGCTAAATCACCCTCAATCCCATGCCTCCCTATTTTGTGCAAAGCTTACTGTGGGGAACCTTATCAAATGCCTTATTGGAATCCACATAAACCACATCAACCACTTTACCCTCATCCACCTCTTTGGTCACCTTCTCAAAGAACTCAATAAGGTTTGTGAGGCATGACCTACCTTTCACAAAACCAAGTTGACTATCCCTAACTCTTTACCTACAACCGAAGTAAGGCTCACTGGTCTATGATTACCAGGATTGTCTCTACTTCCCTTCTTGAACAAGGGAACAACATTTGCTATCCTCCAGTCTTCTAGCACTATTCCTGTAGACAATGACGACGTAAAGATCAAAGCCAAAAGCTCGACAATTCCTCCCTGGCTTCCCAGAGAATCCTAGGATAAATCCCATCGGCCTAGGGGACTTATTTATTTTTACACTTTCCAGAATTGCTAACACCACATCCTTATGCACCTCAATCCCATCTAGTCTAGCAGCCTGTCTCTCAAAATTAAATGTCCCCATCTTTCCTACAGTCAGTAATCGGCTTTCCTGTTCTTTCATGGGCAGTATCCCCATTCTCCCATAGCCAGTGTTTCACATTTTCCCAACAGGCAGGAACATTCTCACAGCCATCAATTTTCCTCACATTTCTTTTACACCCACATCCCCCAGAACACTCAAATATAGCAACCTCCCTCCAAATGGTACCATATCCACCACAATACTGTCAAATCTTGTGATTGCTTATCCAATGCTTTATTCCAAATTCAGAGCTGTGTAATTATATTGCATCGTTCACTATCTCAAACATGGTTTTATAGCAAATTAAGAATTTGTGAAGGAACACCCAACTTGTGTTTAACATGCTCTCTAAACAACAAAAGTGATAACGACTAGGTAATCTGTTTAGCAAAACCACAGAATAATACAAGGTGACCATTGTGCCTAATTCCAGATTTTTATTGATTTTGATTGAGGAATGATAATGAGCCAGAACACTTGTACTGCTGTTGCATTCAATAGTTCTATGCCACCAAGGAGATGTGTAATTATATCATAGTTGGACCCTCTCCTGCTAGACTAAAAATACATCTTCACAGTAGTCCCAACCCTCATGAATATCTGTCCCAGAGCTCCAGTGTCACTAGGTATCATATCCTCCCCATCAAACCCCTTATCCTGTTGCTCCCAATTCTAGAATGATCCTCCCTAATCTACTCACACATGATTTCCTTGAACTGCCCAGTACTGCTTCAAGATGTTCCTGCAACTGAACAACTAGAAGCCCTTTCCTTTAGCCATTTTCTGGGCTTTACTGCAGTTAAACTAAATAATAATGATCAGTGCAACTGATTTCCACTGTACATGGAGATATGCACATTACATTACCCACAGGCAATAACAACTTCATCACTAACATAATGCAGTAATAAAATGCAATTTGTTTGATTTAACAACAGTAAATCAGTACTTAGATAACATATTGCAGATTATGTGAAATATTTGCATGAAACAACACAGACAACAGCCATTTGAAGGTGCAATGAGTCCCATTCTCCTTCCTTTTTCTCCAATGTCCCTTTTCTTTTCATACATTTATCCAATTACTGTTCAAAAGTTATTACTGAATCTGTTTCTAATGCCTTTAGGCAGTGTATTACAGATCATAGGAATGCATTATTTTTTAAAAAAAGCTTATTATATCACTAGTTCTTTTACCAAATATATGGTGTATAACAGTATATGTTCTGATATGGCTTGAATCAGTACCACCGGGAACCTGCTGGCAAAATAGTAAAAGCTTTGAAGTTAACATCCTTTCTATAACACTTTTCAACTGTATTCAATTTGTAACAAATATATTCTAGATTCTCTGAAATATATAAAAATAATGTCTGAAAATGTGGTGCTGGAAAAGCGCAGCAGGTCAGGAGCAGGAGAGATGCTGCCTGACCTGCTGCACTTTTCCAGCAACACGTTTTCAGCTCTGATCTCCAGCATCTGCAGTCTTCACTTTCTTCTATAAAAATAATCTCACCAATATTTCAGAATAAACTGAACTGTTCTGTACAAGGGCAGATGTCTTCAGTTTCAATTCTAAGAATCAGGGTCAGTTAGAGTTACTTCAACAGTGCATATTAATTCAGAAAAAACAACTAACTTCTTTGTGCAATATTCCAAACATTACAGTTTGACCAAGTTAGAAGCTGTGCTGATACTAAATGAGATACAGCTTTCAGAAAAGTACAAACAGGATTAATTGGAAGATTCCTCATGTAACTTTTTGTTTAAAATATACCTACCTATGTTATCTGTATTAATCATCCCATCTTCACTGTGAATGCTAATCTCTTGATTGATGTCGTCTCTCTCACTGGACTCGTCTTTTATTTTTTCTTCTATCATGCTATGCATTCCTGCTTGTTTAATCTTATTGTCATTAACCATTAAGGCTTCATTAACGCAAGTCTGCTCTCCTGCTATTTCCTGTTCTGAATGCTGTTCAAAATGTTTTAAGTTATTCTAGTAGGAAAAAAGTTATGAACAGGCAGTTTTTAAACACTGGATTAGATTTACATGGAACAAAAACTTCAATTGCCAATTTATAATCTAACTTAAAATGAAACATTTTTGTTTTTGTATATGTTATCAATTTTTATTGCAATCTATTCGTATTTTGTTAGGTCTCAGTCTTGGCTCAGTAATTTCTTAGGCCTTCGAGTCAGAGGTTGTGGATTTATAAACAAAGAACAAACTTGCATTTTATAGCAAGATTTACGACCCATCGCACTGTACAGTCACTGCAGGGAACATGACAGTCAAGTTTCAAACTGCAAGATTCCACAATTATTAATCAGTTCATATATTTTAATAATGTTGGTTGATGGGTAAATATTAACTAGGACACTGTGTCTTAGAGCAAGTTAAACTTAAGTGACATGTATGTTTCCAGCTTACAATGAACCTTGGAGAAGCTAAACATATATTTGAAAAATCAAGGGATTAGCGAGTCTTTAGAAGATTTGTAGCTCGGATTGAGGTTTTGGATGTAGGTTTGCTCGCTGAGCTGAAAGGTTCATTTCCAGACACTCCGTTACCCTACTAGGTAATATCTTCAGTGGGCCTCATGTGAAGCAATGCTGAAAATTCCTGCTTTCGATTTATATGTTTGGGTTTCTTTGGGTTGGAGATGTCATTTCCTGTGGTGTGTTATTTCTTATCACCACAGGAATGACATCACCAATCCAAAGAAACCCAAACATATAAATAGAAAGCAGGAATTTTCAACATTGCTTCACGTGAGGCCTACTGAAGATGTTACCTAGTAGAGTAACGAAACATGTGGAAATGAACCTTTCAGCTTAGCGAGCAAACGTACATCCAAAATCAAGGGATATACACAAAAGTTGAGTCCAGGTTGATCAAAAAGGGAAAGACACACATAACAAAACAAAGAATTATGCATGCTGAGGATCTAAAAACAGATATTGCTCAAGAAGCTCTGCAGGTCTGGCGACAGAGTGTGAAGCGACAACAGAGTTAACATTTAGAGTCCCGTGACCCTTCTTCACATCCTTTTTCAAAGACAGATATGTTGCATGGAACCTCCCAATCCTGAACCAGGGTATTGATAAGAAAGTTGGGAGAATCAAGAGATCAGTAGTGAGTATCTTCCTGCCATCAAGAGCAGAACCCTAGTTTACAACGCAACTGTTGGAAAAGTGAGATGAGATTCTCATTTACAAGCAGTGAGATATATTTGCATCATATAACAGTGAGAGAGATAGTTGCATGCCACATTAATATGCAGTTTCCTATTTTCCCAACCGTTCATAAGTTCTTACGGTATAGGACAGAGGATTCTGGGTAATCCAAGATGGAGGACGGGAAAAATTTCTGGCTGTAACAGCTGCTCCTTTATTGAGGTAGTTCAGGTGTTGGAGGTGATTTCCTCGAATTCCAGGAGCAGCAATTACTGTTTTATATGCTGTTGCATTGTTTTGGAACTTTGGGAAAAAAAGTCAAAACAACAGCAGTTTTAAAAGGGAGAAGAACAAACAAAGGAAGCACATGGTGAGGTCAGTGCAACTCCAGCACACTGTTTGCTCCTCGCGCTGTCTATCTGTCACTAATATCACAGGGTATGTTCCAAGGTCAGCAACCACATGCACCCTCCATCCAGCATGTCTACAAGTTCCCAATCAGCATAGCAGAACACCAATTACTGTGTGTCTGACAGGTCTGGGGCAAATAACTTATTCAGCGCAGCTGCTTGACCACATACACAGATGGGCTTTAAAAATGGTACCAGCTCCAGAAATCCTAGGAGGAGTTAACAGTGAATAGTACTTGCACCTGTAGCAAGTGGAAGAATATAACAAGCGGGCGGCATTGGAGCATGCTACAAAGTTAACAAGGCAAGTTTGTTTAGGTAACTTAAGAAAAACTTGCTAGGGCTCACAGAATGAAACCCTCCATGAAACTCTGCAAAAATGACATTAAGCCAATTTTCAGTAAAATTCACCTGAAAATGTTTTACCGTCTCCTCACATGGCAACTTTTCAAAAATAGCATGTATCAATGTGACTGCTCTTCTACATTCAGCAAAGCATAAGCAACACAGTGCAAGGACATCATAAGAATGTACACAGGGACAGGCTTAAATGGATCATGAGGGCCAAAAAGGTCTGAGCCAGGCCTTCACAGGCACAGACAGGTCAAATAATATCAATTTTAAATCCTTCCCTCGAGGCTAGCCGCTTCAAAATCAAACTATCCAAACCTGGCTCAAATTGGGAACAAGAAATTTTCTCTTATTCTTCACAACACTGAACTTGCTAAATTAGTTTAACAATATTAATAAAAACTGAAAATAACTGTGGATGCTTGAAATCAGAAACAAAAACAGAAATTGCTGGAAAAGCTCAGCAGATCTGGCATAGAGATGAACAGCACGGAAACAGACCCTTCGGTCCAACTCGTCCATGCCGACCAGATATCCTAACCCAAACTACTCCTACCTGCCAGCACCCGGACCATATCCCTCCAAACCCTTCTTATTCATATGCCCATTCGGGTGCCTTTTAAATGTTGCAATTGTACTAGCCTCCACCACTTCCTCTGGCAGACCATTCCACATATGCACAACCCTCTGTGTGAACATGTTGCCCCTTAGGTCTCTTTTATTATAAAAACTTTCCCCTCTCACCCTAAACCTATGTCCTCTAGTTCTGGACTCCCACACCCCAGTGTAAAGACCTTGTCTATTTACCCTATCCATGCTACACATGATTTTATAAACCTCTATAAGGTCACCCCTCAGCCTCCGTCACTCCAAGGAAAACAGCTGTTGCCTATTCACCCTCTCCCTATAGCTCAAATCCTCCAACCCTGGCAACATCCTTGTAAACCTTTTCTGAACCCTTTCAAGTTTCACAATATCCTTCTGATGGGAAGTAGACCAGAATTGCACGCAATATTCCAAAAGTGGCCTAACCAATGTCCTGATTAGAGTGGTGCTGGAAAAGCACAGCAGGTCAGGCAGCATCCAAGGAGCAGGAAAATCGAGGTTTCGGGCAAAAGACAAAGGGCTTTTGCCCGAAATGTCGATTTTCCTGCTCCTCAGCTGCTGCCTGACCTGCTATGCTTTTCCAGCACAACTCTAATCTAGACTCTGGTTTCCAGCATCTGCAGTCCTTGTTTTTACCTAACCAATGTCCTGTACAGCCGCAACATGATCTCCCAACTCCTGTACTCAATACTCTGACAAATAAAGGAAAGCATACCAAACGCCTTCTTCACTATCCTATCTACCTCTGACTCTACTTTCAACGAAGTATGAACCTGCACTCCAAGGTCTCTTTGTTCAGCAACACTCCCTAGAACCTTACCATTAAGTGTGTAAGACCTGCTAAAGATTTGTTTTCCCAAAATGCAGCACCTCACATTTATCTAAAATAAACTCCATCTGCCACTCCTCAGCCTATTGGCCCATCTGATCAAGATCCTGTTGTAATCTGAGGTAATTTTCTTCGCTGTCCACTACACATCCAATTTTGGTGTCATCCACAAACTTACTAACTACACCTCTTATGCTCACATCCAAATCATGTATAGAAATGACGAAAAGTAGTAGACCCAGAACCGATCCTTGTAGCACTCCACTGGTCACAGGCTTCCAGTCTGAAAAACAACCCTCCACCACCACCCTCTGTCTTCTACCTTTGAGCCAGTTCTGTATTCAAATGGAGAGTTCTCCCTGTATTCTGTGAGATCTAACCTTACTCACCAGTCTCCTCTGGGGAACCTTGTCAAACGCCTTAATGAAGTCCATATAGATTATGTCTACCGTTCTGCCCTCATCAGTCCTCTTTGTGACTTCTTCAAAAACCTCAATCAGGTTTGTGAGACATGACTTCCCACGCACAAAGCCATGCTGACTATCCCTAATCAATCCTTGCCTTTCCAAATACATGTACATCCTGTCCTTCAGGATTCCCTCAAACAACTTCCCCACCAACGATGTCAGGCTCATTGGTCTATAGTTTCTTGTCCTTACCACCTTTCTTAAATAGTGGCACCACATTAACCAACCTCCAGTCTTCTGGCACCTCTCCTGTGACCTTGATGAAACAGATATCTCAGTAAGAGGCCCAGAAAGCACTTCCCTAGTTTCTCACAGAGTTCTAGGATATACCTGATCAGGTCCTGGGGACATATCCACTTTTATGCGTTTCAAGACATCCAGCGCATCTTCCTTTGTAATATGGATATTTTTCAAGATGTCACCATCTATTTCCCCACATTCAATACCTTCCATGTCCTTTTCCACAGTAAATACTCATTTAGTATCTCCCCCATCTCCTGCGGCTCCAACAAAGGCTCCCTTGTTGATCTTTGAGGGGCCCTATCCTCTCCCTAGTTATCTTTTTGTCCTTAATGTATTTGCAAAAATCTTTGGATTCTCCTTAACACTACTTAGAGAGAAATCAAGAGTTAACATTTCGGACTGAGTGACCCTTCCGTAGAAGTGAATAATTTTAATGTCTGTAGTTATTAATGGAAGTTTTCATTATAAAGCACATTAATATTTATACAATAATAGGTACAAAGTCGAGATGCAAGTCCATTGCTAATAGGGATGGTGCAGGAGGGAGGGATTCCGGTTTTTGGATAACTGGGGTTCTTTCTGGGGACGGTGGGACCTCTATAAACAGGATGGTCTACACCTGAACCTGAGGGGCACCAGTATCCTTGGGGGGAGGTTTGCTAGTGCTCTTGGGGGAGGTTTAAACTAACTCTGCAGGGGCATGGAAACCCAGATTGTAGCTTCAGGGTGCAGGATCTGGAGTGTAGGGAGGTTAGGAACATGGCATCAATTTCAAAGCATGGTGCCTGTAAACAGGAAAGTGGCTTGAAGTGTGTATACTTCAATGCAAGAAGTATACGAAATAAGGTAGGTGAACTTGCAGCGTGGATTGGTACCTGGGACTTCGATGTTGTGGCTATTACGGAGACATGGCTAGAACAGGGACAGGATTGGCAGTTGCGGGTTCCAGGATTTAAATGTTTTAGTAGGGTCAGAAGTGGGGG
>NC_057725.1:22910933-22916200 GCF_004010195.1 Chiloscyllium plagiosum | reverse complement strand
CTTTTTCCACGTATGGAGTCAGCTATTACGAGGGGGCATAGCTTTAAATTAAGGGGGGGTAGATATAGGACTGAAGTTAGGGGTAGGTTCTTCACTCAGCGAGTCGTAAGTTCATGGAATGCCCTGCCAGTAGCAGTGGTGGACTCTCCCTCTTTATGGGCATTTAAGCGGGCATTGGATAGGTATATGGAGGATAGTGGGTTAGTATAGGTTAGGTGGGCTTGGATCGGCGCAACATCGAGGGCCAAAGGGCCTGTACTGCGCTGTATTCTTCTATGTTCTAAGGTCTTGCCTCCTCGCTTGTTCATGCACCAAGTAAATAATTTATGAACACATCTCCCTTCTATAAAAATGGTATAGTAGATGAACATAAAGAAAATGTAGATTACAAGTCAAGTAATCACAACCTTTTTCTTATGTCTTTATAGTATCTACTTAATATCACAATAAAAAACTTTTAGTATGTCACAATTACCCAAATAATATTTACAGACCAACATAAAATATAGGGAAACCTATTGTTCTTTAAATGCCACAAGATTTTATTCTGGTGCCTTCAAACCAACAAAACACTTGCCTGCAATCTGTATATTTGCTGTCCTTGTTGTACATTCTGCATAGATAGCTTACTTTGAATCTCTTGACATTCGGCATGAGCCTTTTTAAATGATTCTAACTCAGATTTTATTCTGAGATTTTCTTCATTTAATCGATCCTCCTGAAAACAAAAATCACAGATTTCTACACTACTTACATTGTGAAATGTAACTTTAACTTCATCAGAATGCAAACTTAGTACTGATAGAAAACTGTGGGTTTCAATCATGACTATGCATTTATCATGTAAACATATTCCCACAAGTGAAAGAAAATCAGCAGTCAAAGCACTTCACAGACCTGCTCAGACGTGTTCAAGAACAGTATTAGTGCAAATGTGAGACTCTATAATTCTTATTTATGGTGTACTGCAAATGCATGGAAAATTTGGCTCACTAGAAACGGTGAGACATAAAACTTCACCTTCATGTTTGACATGCAAACCATATAAAGTTCTTTCATAGCACACTAATATGATTTATGTATCACATGAAGTATTAATATTAGTGTTTTTGATAAAATATGTGAATTATATTATGAATTACTTAACCTGCATATGTTTTGTAACATGCCTCAAATTATCTTAAGATTTTATTAAAAGTATAATTTATTGTTCATGCAATCAAATAAGTAAATGCCACACAACATGCTCATTAAAACAGAGACGACAACGTGATAACCTCGGTCATTCATACTGAGCATTAAAAGAATGAAATATTCACTATTACATATTTCCTTATAAAATATTATATATATTTGGCAAACACAATGTTAATCAATTCTGTATACAGTTCCGTTAAATGTTCAATGCTGGCCAATTCTCAGTTGTGTATCTATTTCCAGTTCAATGAAAATTATTCCAAGTTGTTGTGATTAAAATGAGCTTGTAACTTTTTAAAGTTACAATGGAATGGCTCACCAATCTCCTCCCCATTCTGCCAATGTTCCTGTAAGAAAACAGTGAATTATCCAATAATCACGAATATGAAGACTTTTTTATTGGTTTGTATCCCATAATGTTCTATGGCATCATCCAAAAACACATGCCTGAATATTTGCTTAGAATGAGTGGTTCATCGTATTAAAAAAATGACAACAGAGGCACTGTTGTAATGGTCCGTCAATGTACTTTTAAGAGACACGCTAATGACATCATCATAGCATGTAACCTGGGGTTATAAAGATCTCATACTCAATCTTTCCTTGGATCACTTGAAGCATTAAAACTATTGGAATTTGTTTCTTCTGCTGTAAACTATTAGCTTAATGCTAGCCCAGACACAATGGGCCTACAAAATATAATGTCTGTACACAATAGTAACTTTAAATAAATGTTTGTGGGATTCTTCAATACGATATCCACATCCAGTTTATGCTGTTACAGCTGGGGCAGCACGGTGGCACAGTGGTTAGCACTGCTGCCTCACAGCGCCAGAGACCTGGGTTCAATTCCCGCCTCAGGCAACTGTCTGTGTGGAGTTTGCACATTCTGCGTTGGTTTCCACCTGGTCCTCCAGTTTCCTCCCACAGTACAAAAATGTGCATGTTAGGTGAATTGCCCTCGTGTTAGGTGTAGGGAACAGGTCTGGGTGGGTTGCTCTTCGGAGGGTCAGTGTTGACTTGTTGGGCCGAATGGCCTGTTTCCACATTGTAATCTAATCTGATCTAATGATGCAAGCTACATCAAGTAAACCACCTTATTGGAAGTAAACTCACACCATGGTCGCAGCTGTGGCTATTGAGAATAGACTCCAATATCTTGGTTGCAGATAGTTGGCAAACCAGTTGAAGACCAAACAAACTACAGCTTTTGACAAAATAATTCAGCCAAAAGAAGAATTTCTCATTTGTCAGCAGCATCAGTTCCTGCAAGTACAGACAACTGTAGATGTGACATTAATCTCCAAGAAAACAGAGCTAATTTATTTCTAAATGGAATATGCTGTACCAAGATAAAAGAATTCTAAGACTGCCAGACAAGGGTTGTAATGGACTTTTGAGCTGGTATACAAAGCAAGTGTGGTGCAATACAGAAGGTGGGAGCTAGAATGCTAGGCTCCTGATAATCAAAACATCAGTAACATCTTCTCAGAAAAGCAGATGAAAAGTCCACATTCTTAAAAAACAGATTTAATCTAAATGGTCATTAAGGTATAGCTCTGCAGTCTAAAATTGTTAAAGTGGAATTATAGACAGGAGAAACCTCATTGTGATTTGAAAATCCAGTGACACCTACACTGAATTACAACTATTTCAAACAATGCATGCAGTTCTATTTTGCAGACCAGCAACAAATAATCCTAATAAGACAGCTCTAAAGATCTTGTTTGTTATTGGCAAGGTGGAGAGTCTTCACAGAAAAATCATATCCATTCACTTCATGAGTAATAGGGAAGATCCAGAAAAGATTTGGAAGGTTCTTGAAGATCAACCCAAGATAATAACAAACTTCAGGACTAACAGAATCTAACTCACATCATATAGACAGCAACCTCAAGAGTCTATTGACTAGGTTGTCAGAAAATGCTATGAATGGGACGTTTCCAAAGAGGAAGTGTTAAAAAGGCTCATCGAGTCAGTCATCATCACCGCATTAATTAAAGCCACTAGGAAAGATCTTTTGGACAAAGGGCAAACTAACAATGCATTACTTGAGGATGAACACAAGTGTGACCCCATAGTGCAGGCCAACAACAATTAGTGCAGCAAACACTATTGCTTTAGTCAGCAACACTCAACAAAGAAACAAAATTTGTAACAGCTACAGTTTGTCACAACTACCGAAAACTGTCCAGCTTTCCTAGATATCTGTAAAGCATATATAAAACTCCAAGACACATTGAGCACACACGCAGGAAATCTGGTACCAAAAGCCAAGCCAGATTCCAAAACAAAACACAAGTGACAAGCAAGATGGTACAACAATGCAAAACTAGTATCAAGGCAAGTGTATAAATGCAAGTACATCAATGAGGCTCCAAGTCAACCAAGTGAAAGTCAAATTTCAGATTACCAAGCTTTTCATATTATTTACTTCATACACCATGTTGATGGTGTAAGTGATCAGACATTTTTACAACATTTAATATCTCTTGAAAAGGCAGGACCACACACAAAGCTAAAATTGACATGGGAGCCACTTCCAACATATTACCAATGTGCATCCTAAAATATAGAAGAAGTTTACCTCAGAGTACAACAGAATCTTAGTCAGATGGGCTGAGAAGTGGCAGATGGAATTTAATTTAGGTAAATGCGAGGTGCTGCATTTTGGAAAACTGAATCAGAGCAGAACTTATATACTTAATAGTAAGATCCTAGGGAGTGTTGCTGAACAAAGAGATCTTGGAGTGCAGATTCATAATTCCTTGAAAGTACAGTCGCAGGTAGATAGGATTGTGGAGAAGGCATTTGGTATGCTTTCCTTTATTGGTTAGAGCAATAGAGTTGCCTTTATTCCTGATGAAGGGCTTTTGCCCGAAACATAGACTTTGCTGCTCCTTGGATGCTGCCTGAACTGCTGTGCTCTTCCAGCACCACTAATCCAAAATCTGGTTTCCAGCATCTGCAGTCATTGTTTTTACATAGGAGTTGAGGTCAAGTTGGAGCTGTACAGGATATTAGTTAGGCTACTTTTGGAATACTGTGTGTAACTCTGATCTCCTTCCTATTGGAAGGATGTTGTTAAACTTGAAAGTGTTCAGAAAAGATTTATAGGAATGTTGTCAGGGTTGGAGGATCTGAGCCAAAAGGAGAGGCTGAATAGGCTGGGGCTGTTTTCCCTGGAGCATCAGAGACTGAGGGGTGACCTTATTGAGGTTTATAAAATCATGAGGGGCATGGACAGGATAGTCAAGGTCTTTTCCTTGGGCTGGGGGAGTTCAGAACGAGAGGACATAAGTTTAGGGTTGGAGGGGAAAGATATAAAAGAGACCTAAAAGGCAACGTTTTCACAAAAGGGTAATATGGATATGGAAGGAGCTGCCAGAAGTGGTGGAGGCTGGTACAATTACAGCATTTAAAAGGCATCTGGATGGGTATCCTCTGCCAAGGACATGCAGGTCCTGGGCCTCCTCCACTGCCACTCCCTCACTCCCCGACTCCTGGAGGAAGAACACATTATCTTCCAATTCAGAACCCTTCAACCCCAGGACATCAATGTGGACTTCACCAGTTTCCTCATTTTCCCTCCCCCCACCTTACCCCAGTTCCAAACTTCCAGCTCAGCACCATCCTCATGACCGGTCCAATTATCAATCTTCTTTCCCACCTATCCGCTCCACCCTCCTCTCCAAGCTATCACCTTTACCCCTTCCTCTATCCATCCACTGCACTCTCACCTACCTTCTCTCCAATCGCACCCCCTCCCATTTATCTCTCCACCCGAGGCTTCTAGCCTCCTTCCTAATGAAGGGCTCCTGCCCGAAATGTTGATTGTCCTGCTCGGATGCTGCCTGACCTGCTGTGCTTTTCCAGCACCACTCTAATCTTGACTTTAATTTCCAGCATCTTCAGTCCTCACTTTCGCCTATATGTTTAGGAAGGGTTTAGTGGGATATGGGCCAAGTGGTGGCAAATGGGACTAGATTAGGTTAGGATATCTGGTCGGCATGGAGGAGTTGGACTGAAGGGTCTGTTTCGGTGCTGTTCATTTCTATGACTATATGACT
>NC_057725.1:22896656-22910433 GCF_004010195.1 Chiloscyllium plagiosum | reverse complement strand
ATCCAGAGGTACAAAACTGTGACCCAACAATATGATCAAGGGTCAGTGCAGGAGTTAGGAAAAGAGGACTATAGAAGCACAGGTTATGCAACCTTTTAAGCCTGCTGTACCCTTCTAGATCATGGCTGATTATCCACTTCTATGCTATATTCCCACATTACCGGAATATTCCCTGATATCATTAGTAATTGGCAGGGGGATTATAGAGAAGGCCATCTGATGATGGGAGAGGATCAAGATTAATTTACTTTTAAGGTCTCCACCACCTAAGCAGGTCGCCATATACTTTGTCACCTACGTTGGGACCTGCTGGAGGCAGGGGCATTCCCATGGGAAGATTACATCCTACTCTGCCCTCACCACCACCAACTCACTGTTACCTGGGCCAGGGTCGTTTAGTTAGTAGATCAATTAGTTATAAATTACTCGCAACTTGAAAAATTACTTGCCAGGCCTGAATGAGGCTCCCTCACTTACCTGTGTTCCAGCTCTCTGTGACAATTCCCCTCCCAGGCCACCTACAGGGAAGATGGCAGAAAACAAAAAGCTTGGGGTCTCAATGATGAAGCACAGACAAGTGCATGGGCGGTCTCTTTTATGAAATAAGGGAATTCTGGAGCACCATGCAGTTATGATTGAGACACGGGTGGAATGGTTTAAAAAAAAGATGGATTTTATTTTTAAAAAGCTTGGGGGGTGTCCTTGTTATCCAATGTGATGTTGAAATAACAGATAGTTTTAGCTGAGGGGATCGAAGTACAGCTATGCTTGCCGTAATTGAAATAGATCTAACAATGGATGACTAGAACAGTCTGCTTCAGGTATGATAAAAAAATTTCCCTTCTTTCTGTGTAAATTTGCAGCTAATTGAGATGGAGGCAGAACTAAGGTGACATGATGATTAATTTACTGAGAACAAAAATGCCAAAGTCGTCCTTCGGTAATCATATCTGTGTTACTGTAAGGAAGCTTTGGCACAGAGTTCTTTGACACCGTAAATAGCCATAAGAAGAACCACAGAGATTTCTTTAATATTATTATAATTTTACATTATATTTAAACAATTTTGCAATTAATTGAGCTGCTAACTAACAGAATAATAAAATCTATTTACAAATGTTATATTATTTTAATTCCTGTTACCTCCTTTTTCCAGCGAGCTGTAGACTTTTCATTTTCCCTCTCAAGAATCTGAAATCTATCTTCATTTCCTTTTGCCTTCTGACGGAGTAGCTCATTATCCCTTTCCAGAATCTGCCATAAAATTAATTGCCCCAGAAAATTAATATGACATTCTTAGCCTTCTATGATCTCTTTCTAATACACTGTTCTTATGTTGCTTCTAAGATTCGTGCTCCAATAAAGATAAGGGTTTGCCATGTCATCAATGAATTTCACACTGAATTTAAGAAATGTAGATCTGACTCGGCTCATAGAAATCTGGAGGAGTACATGGAGGGGGGAAAAAGATGGCCTTTTCATAAAACCGAGGCATTAATAGATATAATAAGCACATTTGCCATAACTTGCTGTTTCAGTGAACAACTTCTAATCTGCTAGGCTAAGCAATATAAGACACTGAGCTGAGTGATACAAGATAAACTTTGGACTAATCTAATATACCATGAGCAAAAAATTAAAAGTTGACTGACTGCTGGTTATCTTTCAAGTGAAAATTATAAATAATGCAAAAGCACTATGATTTTTAAGTGGTTTATCTGCATTTAAGCAATGAGTTAGAAGGTAAACCTGTACATTTGTTATTTTTACAATAAATTCAGATATATTTTTGCCATTGAAGTTAACAATTTATATTGTTTGATTAAATACATTAACAAGTATAAAAAGTCCTTTTCAATCTATTGAACATATCCATTAAAATTAGAATTTTTTTTACTCATACATTGCATGTCAGATCCTGGCCTCTGAGCTGAATGTTGGGTGAAGCAGATCTCAGTAAGAATGTAGATTATAAACAGTTGAGGCTTCCACATGGAACATTGTGGCAATCCACTAGTTACCACCTGCCAACTTGAAAATGCCTACTTAGCTCTACTCTCTGTCTCCTGTCCCTTAATATCTTCATTTGAAAAATATTAGTAGAAGGTTTCAATGTGCCATTCTTACAGCATTTTTTCAATTCCATCCAAATGTCCACAGTCAACAATCATTTATTTCTGATTTGTCCACTTTAGACTTTGCTCCAAGATGAATGATATTTCATTCTTATATTTACTTAGAGACAAGCTTGACCCTTGGAAATGTTTATTCTCTGTCAAAGCTATTTTACCCAATTTTAATTTTAGCCTTAATATTTTTCTTCTTTTACATATCGACTTTACAAGAACCTTAGCTTTATTCCAATCTTTTGTTGCTACTTTTGTCTTTTTTTGGGGAGATGTGATATTGGGAGAGGGCCATGATTCATTCTTATATTTACTTAGAGACAAGCTTGACCCTTGGAAATGTTTATTCTCTGTCAAAGCTATTTTACCCAATTTTAATTTTAGCCTTAATATTTTTCTTCTTTTACATATCGACTTTACAAGAACCTTAGCTTTATTCCAATCTTTTGTTGCTACTTTTGTCTTTTTTTGGGGAGATGTGATATTGGGAGAGGGCCATGATAGGTTAGTTACAGGTTATGCTTTATATTTTTGTCCTACACGCTTGCAATTTATTTTCAAAATCTTTCATGATTAATTAAATTTCATAATTGTTACTTAATCGTTTATATACTCGAGGAATAAGGAAAGACCGTAGATTAATGCCTGAATGACACAGTCATGAAATTCCTGGGCATTCACTCCACAAACACAAGCTTGGCAGAGACCATCCCTTGCTTGCTCTAGCTCTAACTTTAACTAAATTCATAGACCAGGAAACAAACAGGATTGGATGATCTTGTCATCTTGCAAGGCCCTGGAGAAACTCATCACACTTGTTCCCTTTGAAGTGGGCAACCGAAAAAAATAACTGATTCTCTTTTTGATTACTGAAAGTTTGGAATTTTTTTAACATATCACATAGAAGTCATGTCACTTTTCAGTCATTGACATCTGTAGAGAGCATGAGAGATTAGTACTTCAAAAGGAAACCTCAAACATCCCAAGGTTAGAAGGAGCAAGGGAAGAGGATTTATTCCACAACAAGGCCATCCCACTAGAATTTGAAGTCCCAGTTTGAATGCAATTGGGAGTCTAGGCATAACAGTATGCCAGAAATTTTCACATTTCTCACTCTATCAAAATGCTCACTTCAGGTGTCTAAAGCACTCACTGGTGCTTTAAATGAATAGTCCTTGTATATCTAGGCAGTCTTTTTCACGATAGAGAATCATAGTCGTAAACATGTACTGCATGGAAACAGACCCTTTGTTCCAACTCGTCTATGCCGACCAGATATCCTAAATAAATCTAATCCCATTTGCCAGCATTTGGCCGATACCCCTCTAAACCCTTCCTATTTACATACCCATCCAGATGCATTTTTCATGTTGTAATTGTACCAGCCTCCACGACTTCCTCTGGCAGCTCATTCCATACACACACCACCTTCTGTGTGAAAACATTGCTCTTCAGATCCCTTTGAAATCTTTCCTCTCTCACCTTAAACCTATGACCTAAGTTTTGGATTTCCCCAACACAGGAAAAATAACTTGATTATTCACCCATCCATGACCCTCATTATTTTATATACTTGTATAAGGTATACACCCATCCATGACCCTCAGCCTCAGACAGCCCCAACCGAATCAGCCTCTCCCTATAGCCCAAACCCTCAAAACCTGGCAACATCCTTGTAAATCTTTTATGAACCCTTTCAAGTTTCACAATATCCTTCCTATTGCAGGGTGATCAGAATTTCACACAGTATTCCAATATCCTGTATAGCCAAAACATGACCTCCCAACACCTTTACTCAATGTACTGACCAATAAAAGCAAGTTTACCAAATGCCTTCTTCACTATCCTGTCTATTTGGGACTCCACTTTCAAGGAACTACAAACTGCACTCCAAGGTGTTCAGCAACACTCCCCAGCACCTTCCCATTAACAAATGTAAGTCCTGTCCTGATGTGCCTTTGTAAAATGCAGCACCTCACATTTATCTAATTTAAACTCCACCTGCCACTTGGCAGAAGTGGGTACTGCAGATGCTGGGGATTAGAATCAAGATTAGAGTGGTGCTGGAAAAGCACAGCAGGTCAGACAGCATCCGAGAAGCAGGAAAAATCTAAGTTTTGGATGAAAGTCCTTCTTCAGGAATGAGGCTGGCAGCCTCAGGGGTGGAGAGATAAGTGGGAGGGGGGTGGGGCATGGGAGAAGGTAGCTGAGAGTGCAATAGGTGAATCGAGGTGGGTGTGAAAGTGATAGGTCGGAGAGGAGGGTGGAGCGGATAGGTGGGAAGGAAGATTGACAAGTGGGACAGGTCATGAGGATGGTGCTGAGCTGGAAGGTTGGAACTGGGGTAAGGTGGGGGAGGGGAAATGAGGAAACTGGTAAAGTCCACATTGATGCAATGGGGTTGAAGGGTCACGAGTCCTCATCTTCCGCCTTGGGACCCTCCAACCCCATTGCATCAATGTGGACTTTACCAGTTTCCTCATTCCCCCTCCCCACCTTACCCCAGTTCCAACCTTCCAGCTCAGCACCATCCTAATGACCTGTTCCACCTGTCAATCTTCTTTCCCACCTATCCACTCCACCCTCTTCTCCGACCTATCACCTTCACCCCCATCTTGATCCACCAATTGCACTCTCACCTACCTTCTCCCCAGCCCCACCCCCTTCCCACTTAGCTCTCCACCCCCGAGGCTGCCAGCTTCATTCCTGATGAAGGGCGTTTGCCCGAAACGTCGATTTTTTACCTGCTTCACGGATGCTGTCTGACCTGCTGTTCTTTTTCAGCACCACTCTAATCCATCTGCCACTTGTCAGCCCATAGGTCCATCTCGTTGAGGTTCTGCTGTACTCTGAGGTAACGTTCTTCGCTGTCCACTACATCTCCAATTTTGGTGTCATCTGATCATACCTCCTATGTTCACATCCAAATCACTTATATATATGACGAATAACAGTGGACCCAGCACTGAACCTTGTGAACACGGCTGGTCACGGGCCTCCATTCTGAAAGCAACCTTCCACCACAACCCTCTGTCTTCTACCTTTGAGCCAGTTCTGCATCCAAATGGCTTTTTCTTCCTGTATTTCATGTGATCAAACCTTGCTAACTAGTCTATCATAAGGAACTTTGTTGAATGCCTTATTAAGTCAATATAGACCACATGCACCGTTCTGCCCTCATCAATTCTCTTCGTTACTTCTTCAAAAAACTCAATCAAGTTACAGAGACATGATTTCCCATGCACAAAGCTATGTTGACTATCCCTAATCAGTCCTTGCCTTTCCAAATACATGTAAATGCTGTCCCTCAGGATTCCATCCAACAACTTGCCCACCATTGATGTCAGGCTCACTGGTCTACAGCTCCCCGGCTTCTCCTTACCAGCTTTCTTAAATAGTGGCACCATGTTAGCCAACTTCCAGTCTTCCCATATCTCACCTGTGGTTATCGACGAAACAAATATCTCTGCAGCCCTAGCTTCCCACAGAGTTTTAGGGTACAACTGATCAGGCGAAAGTGAGGACTGCAAATGCTGGATATGAGAGTCGAGAGTGTGGTGCTGGAAAAGCACAGCAGGCCAGGCAGCATCCGAGGATCAGGAGACGTTTCAGGCAAAAGCCCTTCATATTCACCTTTATGCATCCAGTACCTCTTCATTTATAATACTGACATTTTTCAAACTGTTGCTATTTATATCCCCACGTTCTCCATCTTCCATATCCTTCTCCATAGTAAACACTATTGAAGGATAATTGTATCACAAAAATATCCTCTAAAGAACACTCCTCCAATGGATGCATAAAAGACTAAAGTCAACTCAGCTTGGCATCACTTCTTGATGGTATCACCAAATTCAGTTGTTTCTCTTTAACCTCATCCTGTTAATAGGAACATTTGCTCCTACAGATTTGTTCAGGTTCTTCTGATGAAATCTGCAGTCCAAAGAACACCTTGACAGCAAAGATTCAGTCAGCAACATGTCACCTCTCAAATGCACTTATCTATCACTTAGAACCTCGTTAACAAACTTGCAAAGGGTGGCAAGCCATGTCCTCGTTCCTTATTGCTCTTGGAGTTAAGCTATAAAGATCATCAAAAAATCCAGGGTAACAAAGATGAATACTTATTAGAAGCATATGGAGTCAATAATATCTCCTAAGCAATGACATCCTCTTATCCTAAGCATTCATGATTTAACTACCAACAAGACGACGGAACTTTGCTAACCATCAGTGCCAAGGATATACTTGATAAGGTAATCGGAGGCTCTGGAACCTAGTTATGATAGAAGGGGGTCATGTGGTGAGAGATGAAGGAGGAGAAGATTTTACAGCAAAGTCAGGGGTTGGTTATAAGCATCCACTCCCAATCCCTCCCATTGTCAGTGTCATATTCTTGTATTGACTCCCTTAGTGTAGAATTATAACTCACATTTTGGATTGCTAAGTATTGTAGTTTCAATTTATTTGAACATCCCAAGCAGATTTAAATAACAGACAAGTAACTGATAAGTTGCTCTGCAACTACAGAATATGCACAACTTCTATGTTAGGCATGCAAGTCCTCATGGCTGTTGTTTATGGGGTGCCATCTTGGTCCTAACATACTCTACTCATACAGCAATAACACTGCAGTTGGGTCATTCAATCAGGCATTTTGTACAATGAAACCTTGCCCCACAATGACAGGGTCTCCGAAATGTGAATCCCCTGCCCACAGCAAAATACGAGCAATTAGGACATCAACTGCCCACTTAAGAGCCTCACTAGACAGCAGGACAGAATGGCTGCCCACAGACTCTACTGAAACAGACTTAATCAGGGTAGTTGGTAAAAAAGACTCAGATTCCCTATTTGCCACACTCTTACCTGATTAAATGACCCTTGCTGCTAAACTCACCATAAGAGCGAGCATTAAATTCGTGCCACCAAAACCACCAACCACCAAGAAAATTGCCATTACAATTTTATCACAGCATCACACACTCAACCAGTGAACTTTTCTGCAATGTCTCTTTTAAAAAAGGACAGATATGCTTTGTCTGGATGGCATCGCATGTCTTAAGTGTTGTTGAGCTACACTTGTTGAATTTGGATTCTGAAAGAATCAATATTGAGCAGTGCCATAAGTATTATGACATCATAAGCACTTGTGAGCAGAACAGTTTTGGATCTCGCAAGGAGTAAAATTTCTGAAGTGGAGCCATATCAGACTCAAAATTTTGACTTTATTTCTTTCTTTCCACAGATGCTGCTGGACCTGCTAGTTTTTCCAGAGTTTGTGGAGAGAAAGCAGAGGTAATGTTTCGGGTCCAGCGATCCTTCTTCAGAACAATACTGAGGAAAGGACACTGGATGCGAAACATTAACTCTGCTTTCTTTCCACAGATGATGCCAGACCTGCTGAATTTTTTTCAGCAATTTCTGTTTTTGTTTTTGATTTCCAACAATCGCAGTTTTTTGGGTTTTTTTTCTCCAGAGTTTCCTGTTTTTATTTGCATCATGCAATAAACCATCTCTTGCACAAAACAATGCATTTTTCCAGTTAGATATCAAGTGGTTTTCCTCTACCACACTAAACAGATCTCATAGATCCCAAAACAGAAAGAGGATGGTGGCAGCAAACACAGGACATGGTGAAGTGCAGACTCAGTTTATCTGCACATATAACACTTACCCTCGTAAATGGAGGGTATTTGATCACACTCCTGACTTGTATCTTGTAGATGGCGGATTGAGTTTGGGGAGGTGTGTTAGTCACCTCAAAATTCCCAGCCCCTGAACTAACCTTGTAGTCACAGTATTTATACGTCTGGTCCAGTTTAGTGTCTGGACAATTATAAGCCCAAGAATGTTGATCGTGGGGAATTCAGCAGTGGTAATGTCATTAAATGTCAAAGAGAGATGTTTAAATTGTCTCTTGTTGGAAATGGTCATTGCCTGGAAGTTCCAGGCAATGAATGCTACTTCCACTTATCAGCCCATGCCTGGATGTTGTCCAGATGTTGATGCACTTGGATACAGACTGCTTCAGGATCTGAGAGATCACGAATGGTGCTGAACATCCCTACCTTATGATGGAAGAAATATCATTGATGAAATACTGGGAAAATGTTTGGGCTCAGACACTAATCAATTTTCTGGGACTACTACTTTGACCTCCAATAACTACAACCCACAGTTTTCCTCTAACCAGTTGAGAGGTTCCCCTGATTCTTATGCTACCTTGATATCATAGGCAGTCACACTTATTTTGTCTCTAGAATTCAGTTCTTTGTCCACATTTACAACAAGGTAATAATCATCCAGACCAGACTGGTGCTCGTGGAACCTAAATTGAGTGTCAATGAGCCAGTTATTGCTACAATTGAGATCACTGCCAATAACTCATTCCATCACTTTACTGCTCTGTCAAGTAATTAGATGATGGCTGATTTGTCTCTTAACTCCATCTACCTGCCTTAGTTCTATAATTGCTAATAACTTCTTTAACGAAAAATCTAACAATCATAGTTTTGATATTTTTCATTAACCCAGAGCTTCAATAGCCTTCTGGGGGAGTTTATGCCAACTTTACAATACTCTTTGTATAGACTGTTTTCTGACATCATCCCCCAAAAACCTAGCTCTAATTTGAAGGTTATGTTCCCTTATCTGGAGTTTCTTTCCATCTACTCTAATCAACACTTTAATGACTTAAATACTTCAATTAGATCATCACTTAATCTTCTACATTCAAGCGAACATATGCCTAATCATAATTTAACTTTTTCATCCTAGAGTCAGACAGCATGGAAACAGAACCTTCGGTCCAACTAGTCGACACCGACCACGTTCCCAAACTAAACTAGTCACACTTGCCTGCATTTGGCCCATATCCCTCGAAACCCTTCCTATTCATAAATTTATCCAAATGAGTTTTAAATGTTGTAACTGTACTTGCGTCTGTAGGTATATCAGGAATAAAAGAATGACTAGAGTAAGATTAGGGCCAATCAAGCATAGTAATGAGAAGTTATGTGTGAAGTCAGAGGAGATAGGGGAAATGCTAAATGAATACTTTTAATCAGTATTCACACCAGAAAAAGACAATATGGTCGGGGAAAATACTGAGATACAGGCTACCAGACTAGATGGGATTGAGGTGCATAAGGACGAGGTGTTAGCAATTCTGGAAAGTGTAAAAATAGATAAGACCCCTGGGCCAGATGGGATTTATCCTAGGATTCTCTGGGAAGCCAGGAAGGAGATTGCCGAGCCTTTAGCTTTGATCTGTATCACATCATTGTCTACAGGAATAGCACCAGAAGATTGGAGGATAGCAAATGTTGTTCTCTTGTTCAAGAAGGGGAGTAGAGACAACCCTGGAAATTATAGGCCTGTGAGCTTTGCTTCAGTTGTGAGTAAAGTGTTGGAAAGGGTTATAAGAGATGGGCTTTATAATCATCTGGAAAGGAATAAGTTGATTAGGGATAGTCAACATGGTTTTGCGAAGGGAAGGTCGTGCCTCACAAACCTTAGTGAGTTCTTTGAGAAGATGACCAAACAGGTGGATGAGGGTAAAGCGGGTGATGTGGTGTATATGGAATTCTGAAATGCATTTGATAAGGTTCCCCACAGTGGGCTATTGCACAAAAAACAGAGGCGTGGGATTGAGGGTGATTTAGCGGTTTGGATCTGAAATTGGCTAGCTGCAAGAAGACAGAGGGTGATAGTTGATGGGAAATGTTCATCCTGGAGTTCAGTTACTAGTGGGCTATCTATCACAAGGATCTGTTTTGGGTCCACTGTTGTTTGTCATTTTTATAAATGACCTGTTGAGGGCATAGAAGGATGGGTTAATAAATTTGCAGATGACACTAAGGTCAATAGAGGTGTAGATAGTGACGAAGGATGTTGTAGGTTACAGAGAGACATAGATAAGCTGCAGAGCTGGGCTGAGAGGTGGCAAATGGAGTTTAATGAGGAAAAGTGTGAGGTGATTCACTTTGGAAGGAGTAACAGGAATGCAGAGTACTGGGTTAATGGTAAGATTCTTGGTAGTGTAGATGAGCAGAGAGATCTCAGTGTCCAGGTAGCTTTTATTGGTAGAGGGATTGAGTTTTGGAACCATGAGATCATGCTGCCACTGTACAAAGCTCTGGTGTGGCCACATTTGGAGTATTGCGTACAGTTCTGATCACCATATTATAGAAAGGATGTGGAAGCTTTGGAAAAGGTTCAGAGGAGATTTACTAGGATGTCGCCTGCTATGGAGGGAAGGTCTTACAAGGAAAGACTGAGGGACTTGAGGCTATTTCCGTTAGAGAGAAGAAGATTGAGAGGTGGCTTAATTGAGATATGTAAGATAATTAGAGGGTTAGATAGGATGGACAGTGAGAGCCTTTTTCCTTGAATGGCGATGGCTAGCACAAGGGGATATAGCTTTAAATTAACGGGTGATAGATAAAGGATAGATATCAGAGGTAGTTTCTCCACTCAGAGAGTAGAACGCACTGCCTGCAACAGTATTAGACTCGCCAACTTTAAGGGCATTTAAATGGTCATTGGATAGGCATGTGGACGAGAATGGAATAGTATAGGATAGCTGGGCTTCAGATTGGTTCCACAGGTTGGTGCAACATCGAGAGCCGAAGGCACTGTACTGTGTTGTAATGTTCTATGTTCTATTCACCACTTCCTCTGGCAATTCATTCCACACACAAACCACTTTTTGTGTAAAAACGTTGCTCCTCAGTTCCTTTTTAAAACTTTCTCCTCTCCACCTTAAAAATATGTTCCATAGTTTTGAAGTCCATCATCATAGAGAACATACCCATGCCACTTTCTTTATTACCTTATAAACCTTTACAAGGGCACCCTTCAATCGCCTAGGTTCCAGCGAAAGAAGTTCTAGCCTATTTTTGAACTTAAACCCTCCATTCCGGCAACATCCTGGTGAATCTTTTCTGAAACCTCTCCAATTTAATAATATCCTTCCTATAACAGGGGCAACTAGAACTGCACGCAGTACTCCAGAAGTAGCCTAATTCACATCCTGTACAACCTCAACATGACGTCCCAACTCCTATACTTAAAGGTCTGAACAATGAAGGCAAGCATGCTAAACATCTTCTCAACCAGTCTGTCTACCTGTGATACTAATTTCAAAATTATGTACCTTTTATGATTTTGATGAAACTGTGGCACATCCCATCATATGTTTAAATATCCTTCCCTGGTGAATGGTCACAACCTGAAATATTCATTGGAATTTGCATTTCTGAGGTTGTTTTCAGGTGGGTTTGAAAAGCAGGAGAGACTTCCCCTCAAGGCTGGGGCAGGTTTACCCATTCAATTACATTGTTTTAAGCCTGTTGCATATTCATGCATGGATAAAACTCCATTTAGTAGCAGGCAAGCAGAATATTCTAACCCTGTAACCCAGAACTCGCATCATGACACCCACCACACCTTGAGATGTCTGGCATTGGGCAGAAGGAAGAATATTCTGTTGCAGGGTGGCCATGAGCGCAGGCTGTCCTCTTCCATGAATTAATAATAGGAGGTAATCACAAGTGACAAAGGCTACATGAGCGGAGGTGAGATTTGCAGTTAGCACTTATGGCAATCAGACATATGATGATCCAGTGTTGCAAGCAGGTGAATGATCTTTTGTACACTGTCAGGTTAAGTGCCACTATCTATTCAATGTTTCATGCCCCTTTCAACGTGATTTAGCATAGTAAGCTTGCCGCTACTATGGTCCATAAGGATGATGTGCGGAAGGAGTGAAGATGTTATCTGGACTTCAGATAAGCTTGGCAGACACAGCTGACCCCTCCAGCCAGTGGTGTATGAAGGACAGAGAAGCAAGGGTGGGACACAGTGGGAATATCATCTTGAGGACTAACAGGAACAATGAATGCTTAGGGAGAAGGTGAAAAGGCAAATAAGACAACCAAAGAGGAGCAATAAAAAAAAAATTGCAGCTAACATAAAAGGAAATCCCAAAGCCTTCTATTGGCATATAAACAGTAAGAAAGTGTCTAAAGGAAGACAAGGGCCAGACACCAAAAAAGGGATGCACAAGTGGATGTAGGGGCCATAGCTGGAGTTTTAAATGAATATTTTGCATGTCTTTGCAAAACAAGAGGATGCTGTCCAGGCTAGGTGACAGAAGAGGAAACACTTTTCACTATAAAATTGAAGAGGAAGACATTTTGGATAGATTGTTGGCATAGATTGAGAGTTGACAAGGCACTGGGACCAAATGATATGAATCCATTTTGAAGGAATTGAGGGTAGAAATTGCAGGTACATTGACCGTAATCGTTCAGTCTTCCCTGGACCCGGAGGAGGTGGAGAGAGCAGTTAACAAAACATAAGTGTTCTCAGCTTTATTATCCGGGTCGGAGAGTGGAAGAGCAAGGAGGTGATGTTAAACTTATACAAGATACCTGTTAGACCTTAGCTGGAATATTGCTTACAGTTGGGGGTGTGTCACATGACATGAAGAATGTGAATTCATTGGAGAAAGCACAGAAACGATTTACAAGAATGGTTCCAGGAATGAGAAAGTTTAGGTTATGAGAATAGATTGAAGTTGGAACTGTTCTTCTTGGAGAGGCAGCAGCTGACAGGAGATTTGATACACGTTTTCAAAATCATGAGTGAACTGAACAGAATAGATAGGAAAAAGCTGTTCCTGCTTGTAAAAGAAAAAGAACTAGAGGGCATAAATTAAAGTGATGTGTAAACGATGTAAGGGCAAAGTAAGAAAAATCATTTTCACGAAACGACGAGTGCTTCGGGAATAGACTGCACTGCCTGGAAGTGGTGTGGAGACAGGTTCAAATGATGTATTCAAGGGGCATTGTTTGATTATTTGGTTAGAAATACTGGGGTATGTAGAAGAGGCAGGAAATTGGCATCAAATAACAATGGGCCAAATGGCTTCCTTCGGCTGTGAAACAATTCTGTGATTACTGGAGGGGGGGGGGGGGGTTTGGATGTTCTCACTCAGCAAAAAGCACAGCCCAAAGGAGGGATCCTGACCTTATTTTACTTCTTGCCTAAAGGCAGCCAGTGCAGTCTCACCTTACTCTGTATGTCAAACAATTGTGGTGCAGGCAGAATGAAGCCCAGAAGTGGCAGGTAATTATCCCACTTAAGGTTCCCAATAAGCCTGGGTGGCTGGGCATTTTGATGCCTTAACCACATCCTCTATACGGTTTCAAGTACATGGATTGGCAACCCGTTTTATTTTAAACGCCATCTTGTCTTCTATTATACCATTGTGAATTTGGAAGATGCGCCTTATTATCCCTACACTGAAACTCTTACCCGCTAACCAACTCCATTGCCAATTTCTTTGAGGAGGTGACCAAGCATGTGGATGAGGGTAGAGCAGTGGATGTAGTATACATGGATTTTAGTAAGGCATTTGATAAGGTTCCCCATGGTAGGCTTATGCGGAAAGTCAAGAGGCATGGGATAGAGGGAAATTTGGCCAGTTGGTTAGAAAACTGGCTAACCAGTCGAAGTCAGAGAGTGGTGGTAGATGGTAAATATTCAGCCTGGAGCCCAGTTACAAGTGGAGTTCCGCAGGGATCAGTTCTGGGTCCTCTGCTGTTTGTAATTTTGATTAATGACTTGGAAGAGGGAGTCAA
>NC_057725.1:22865892-22896360 GCF_004010195.1 Chiloscyllium plagiosum | reverse complement strand
TTGGTAGAGGTTTATAAGATGATCAGAGGAATAGATAGAGTAGACAGTCAGAAACGTTTTCCCCGGGTGCAACAGAGTGTTACAAGGGGACATAAATTTAAGGTGAAGGGTGGAAGGTATAGGGGAGATGTCAGGGATAGGTTCTTTACCCAGAGAGTGGAATGCGCTGCCTGTGGGAGTGGTAGAGTCAGAATCATTGGCGAACTTTAAGTGGCAATTGGATAGGTACATGGATGGGTGCTTAAGCTAGGACAAATGTTCGGCACAACATCGTGGGCCGAAGGGCCTGTTCTGTGCTGTATTGTTCTATGTTCTATGTTCCACATCCAATAGGTTGTCCTTAGATCTATGTGCTCTGAAGTTGGGTCCATGCAACCTTGCTGTTGTTGATAAGATTGCATTAACACAAAAGCGATAATGTAACATTATATTATTTTGTGAAAGGTACATGTTGTGTTCAGTATTCAGTGGTAGCTTTGTCATTTCTCAAGTAAAATTCATTTTGTCATTTCATTAAGCTCAAAAATGTGATTACACCATGTTCATAATTTCAACTTATGCAAATATACAACTCGAAATCCATTTCTCAGTAAACTACTTTATTTCATTTTACTTGCCAGCGACCATTTTGACATTTCTGGGTTTAGTTAATCTCATCTCATGGACACTTGGTTTTACAAATTATTTTGTTAAAATGTATAAATCTTAACTTTCTTAGGCACTGATGAAAATATATACTTATAATAATTTTTAGAGTAGAAAAAGCTGATTTAAAGGACTGTGGTGAAAGTCCAATTAATCTATCTGTAAATCTTAATAGAATGACAGGGACCTTTCTCTAATGTAAACAAAGTTTTAACTACACAACAGAGCATAAAGCATTGTTTGCATTAATATATGCTCAGAGTTACTTCGATGCTTTTATTGCTTTGTAGATGATTCACTGGAAAAATTAACCAAAATATGGAATTCTATTGAGCAAATAATTGAAAATGAATCAGATTTGAGAATTCCTCCCAACCTACAGATAAAAGGACAATCTGAAGTCAATTTTGTGTTATGTGTCAGTTTTCAAGAAACTTTAAATCAAACATTTTTCTTTCTTTCCATTACCTGTTTGGGAAAAACAAGGTACATTTACTAATTTGAAACTTTGAAAAGTTAGGATATTTTATAATTCATGGTGAATTAAGGATTATTAAACCAATCATCTCTAGTGCCTTCACTAGAACTATACACATTGAAAATTATGGCAAACTGTACTTTTTATCATATCCACTTTTTTTAAACATGGTTGGAAATAAGCATTTACAAGTTAGGTGTGCAGTTACAATTTATTAATAAATACATTGTCAGAGTATGATAACATCCTCACTATTCTTCAAGTATATAACTTCTAGTTCCAGAATAGTATCCTCGTGGATTTTTCCCCACTCATTCTTAATACCCGATCTTTCACTGAGGTAGAATATTTACAATCTCAAACTTTTTTCTGAAACTTTATCAAATCTTTAACAGAAATTCTGGTCACAAAAGACTGTCAAAAGGAGAAAGTTTACACATTTGTACAAAAACAAGATGAAGGCACAAAACTTGCAACTCTATCATACTTTGATATCGGAAAAAAAACTCCACACACGAGTGTAACAAGTCAGAAAACAATAGAGAAGACAAAGAATATTTTCTATGGAATGACAAAAAGCTTAGTGAAAGAGGTAGATTCTCAGGAAGAGTTAGGAAGGGAAAGGCAGAGTTGGAGAAGCAGGCAGACCTGGAGGTGAATTGTAGAGCTTAAGACCTAAATGCCTGAATGTGTAGTTGCCAATGGTGGGTTAAAGGATGAGGAGCATGTATATGAGGACAGATTTGGTAAAACTGATGACAGGTAATTGGCCTGAAATGTTAGTTTAGTTTCTCTCTCCAGCAACGCCTTCAGATTTGCTGAGCATTTCCAACATTTTCTGTGGCTTTGCATATAGTATATGTTATCCATTATAATAACAACTACACCATATTGACTTTGAAACATCATAAGGACATGAAAGGAAACTCTGTCCTTTATTTTCTTCTCAGTTCTTCACAAAAGAATCTGCCAGATAAAACTACTGGCATTGTGACTGCTTTCAGATACTTCACAGAGAGCAAGTATAGATAAATGTGATCATGCTTTCTCTCAATCAGTCCACCTATTATCAATACCAAGTCAACAAAGGAATGTAAACATGCCCTTACAACTCATTTTTGAAGTAATGTCACAAAAAATCATGCCATAAAAAAGAAAGCACTGTTTCCAATTAAAAATATCAATTTGAATTATTTTTTTCCTTTTAATCTACAAGACACAAACATTTTTACTTTGTTTTGTTAAAAAACCCACAGCTGCACATCAAAGAACTACTAAAACCTATACTAGATGAAAATTGTGGTCCCCTTTAAAGCTGGATTTTTTCCAATAATTGTATGACTCATTTTGTTCTTGTATAAAGTCTTTATGACAAATCTTTCGATCTGAGAAGACATGTCTGTATTGAGATAGCCAAACCACAATAAAGTTTCGAGAGCCATTTCTTTACACTAGCATATCCTTTCCTTTCCTGCACCATTTTCCCATCAGTTATCCTATTACTTCCATCATTAATGTTAAAAATCACACAACATCAGGTTATAATCTAGTGCTTCCAAATAAACCTGCTGGACTATAACCTGGAATTGTGTGATTTTTAACTTAACCCAGTCCAACACCAGCTCCTCCACATCATTATTAATGTTGCAAGATAAAGGAGATACACCAGGACATTTGAAATCAACTGCTCCTATAAATGACTTAATTGGCAAGTTAGAATTAGTTCCAACTCAAAATGAACGTTAAGATATGCAACTCAACAGAGAACCTCAAAATCAGAAGTCTCACACATGAATATGGCACTTTCCTTAAATACTGGGGGCAGGAATGACAGTGGTTCACATTTCTCATAAGCAGCTGGTTACTTAAGTCAGAAGTTTCCTCTACTCATTTGTGACTGACAACAATGCATCTTTACCCAATGAGTTTAATGCATTCTATGCTTGTTTTGAAGGTAATTCTAATGATGTCATCTGCCCCAATAGCCTCAGCTGCATTAGTACCCACAGTCATTGCTGCAGAGATCAGATCAGTCTTCATGACAGTGAACCCACGGAAAGCGATTAGCCTCGACGGAGTTCACAGCTGTGCACTCAGATTCTGCGAGGAGCAGCTGGCGAGAGTATTTGCAAACATCTTTAACCTCTCCTTACCACAAGGTTTGTGTAAAGATTTGTGGCTTGGGTGCCGGTTATCATAGCTGTGTGTATGTGCACTGAGCTGGGAAGTTGATTTGCACAAGTTTTGTCCCCTGTCTAGGTGACATCTTTAGTGCTTTGGAGTACACACAATATGACAGGGAGTTTATCAACAAGGACTGCATGTTCAAACTTCTAGATCTGTGCTTCACATTCAACAACCAAATGTATGAACAGATCAATGGAACACTTATGGGATCATCCACTTCTGGGCTCATAGCAGAAGCAGTGATGCAAAGATTGGAACAAACAGCCCTAACACAAATCCAACTCAAACTCTGGATCAGTTACATAGACAACACTTTTGTTATCATTAAGAGAACACACACCAGATTATCTACACCATACATGGATCAGATTTACGAGAGAGGAGGAAACCAACAATCAACTCCCATTCCTGGATGTGATGTTGCAAAGAACACAGAATCTAGAATGCACCAAAAAAGTATACAGGAAAGCCAGACAAACCAGCCAGGTTGTGAATTACAACAGCAACCACCCAAACACACACAAGAGAATTTCTAGAAGCTTGGCACTCAGCCACAGACTCCATCAATCACATTGACCTAGACCCAATACACCGGCCACTACAACAAACAACCAGAACCAGCAACCAGAATCAGCAGAGACAAAGCCAAATAAATTCTGGAAGACACAGAACAGCAGCACTGCACAGGAGGCTCCAAAGCACTGACGATGTCACGTAGACAGGGGATGAAACATCAGCAAATCAACTTCCCAGCTTGGCGAGCACTCGCCCACAGGTTCCCAACTGCTTCAAGAAGACCACTATTAACCACGTGCCAAAGAAAAATGAGGCCTTAATTACTACCACCTAATTGCTCTGACATCCATCATTATGAAGTGCTTTGAGAGGTTAGTAATGGCACACATCAACGCCAGCTTCCAAATTGTTTTGATCCACTACACTTCATTTACCATCATAATAAGTCCAGGGCAGATACTAGTTCGCTGCCCCTACAAGCATCCCTGAAACAACTGGACAACAAGAACACCTACATAAGATTCCTATTTATTGACATAACTCTGCCTGCAACACCTTAATTCCAATCAAACTCATCTCCAAACTCAGAGACCTACGGCTCTTCTTCTGCAACTGATCATCTACTTCCTGACCCACAGACCAGAATCAGTAAGGATACATGACAACACCTCCACCTAAATAATCTCACTGAATGTGCGGCCAAATTCAGCTCTAACTTCATTTACAAATTTGCTGATGACACCATCGCAGTGGGTCGGACCTCAAATGACGACAAGTCAGAGTACAGGTCAACTTAGTGACATGGTGTAAAGAAGATAATCTCTTCGTCAATGTCAGCAAAACAAAGGAATTGGTTATCAACTTCAGGAAGCAGAGTGGAGAGCATGCCTCGGTGTGTATCAATGATGCTGAGGTGGAAGTGGTCGAGAGCTTCAAGTTTCTCAGAATAAATAGCACCAACAATCTATCCTGGTCCACCACAGTCAAGAAAGTACACCAACTTCCTCAGAAGGCTAAGCAAATTTGGCATGTCCACAGTCACTCTTACCAAATTTTATGAATGCACCATAGAAAGCACCTTAACTTGATGCATCCTAGCTTGGTAATGGCAATTGGTCTACCTAAAACTGTAAGAAATTATAGGGATTTGTGAACCAGCCTTCCATCCACTGACTCCATCGACACTTCCTGCTGCCTCAGGAAAGCAGCCAACATAATCAAAGATAGATTGTTTCCCAGTTATACTTTCTTCAAACCTCTTCCATTGAGCAGAAGATATACAATTTTCAAAACACGTAGCAACAGATTTAAGAACAGCTTCTTCCCGACTGTTATCAAACTTATAAATGGACATCTCATATATTAGAGATGATCTTTCTCCATACCTTTTCTGTATCTGCAACACTATATTCTGCATTATGTTCTATTACCCTGATGTACTTATGTAAGGTATGATTTGTCTGGTTAGCATGCAAAACAATACTTTCACTGTATCTCGATACATGACAGAAATAAATCAAGTTGTATTTTGGTAGCCTCGGAGAGTGAGACCTGAAGTGTGCAAAGTAAAAGCAGGTTTGAACTTTGCAAATTTCTTTGGATAGCTTTTGGAGACGTAACGTACCCTCTGGACATGGTCCCATGCCACCTTTGGGTAAGGTCAGGTGCCATATGGAATTGCTAAAAGGTGTAAATGTACATAAAATAAATGGATAAACTCATAAACTGTCATGCTCATTGGAACTGTAAATGGACCTGTCAGAATCAACTGTCAAGAGAACTGTCAAGAAAGCCTGTCAAAAGTGTAATGAGGACCTGCCAAAGGGAACTGTCAAGTCACTTAAAAATCCTACCCATTAAATATGTGAACAAAAAAAAATCTGGAATAACATTTCACTTTGGCAACGATGGCAAACAATCAATGGCACAATCTGATACTGAGGATGTAAAGTTCAAGAAGATTAAGACCTCATTAGTTAATGAAAGCATCATCACAAAACTACTCCTACCAGCTGAGCCAGCAGTCTTACATGCAAAAAGAGAGGAAGCTTGTCAAGGTGGTCAGCAGTGATCAATCAAGGAGGGTGAGCACACTGCACGGTAACTTGCTATATCCATCTTCCACGTACACTTTTTGCCAGAAGCTGCACGTGCCTCAACTGAGTGGCTGAGTCTTAAGATCTAAGGGAAGTAATCCTCAGTAAGGTCAAAAGGAACAGCATTCAGTCAGATGGGCCTGGTAAAGTAAGCAAAGAGCATTGTCTGATATCAATCCAGGGCTTAGATACAATCAGTCAGCCATTTACAGCAGTCAGTAGGTCCAGTACAACCAGTCCAGGGGGTAATGGTCACTCTGTCGGGAAGCTCCACAGATATCAATCAAGTGTCTTGACTGTCATTAGTCCTGGCTATCCATCCAAATTAGTCACATGGTTGCCATGGTCAGTCTTGTGGACCTGCATGTCCTTGTTTATAAGTGACTAAATGCTACCATAGAGGTGTAATTATCATAAGATATAGAAACAGAATTAGGCCATTCAGCCCATCAAATCCGCTCTGTCATTTGATCAAGGCTGATATGATTCTCAGCTGAAACTTTATTGCTGGAACAGCACAGCAGGTCAGGCAGCATCTAGGGAACAGAAGATTCGACGTTTCGGGCACATGCCCTTCTTCAGGAATGAGCAGAGAGTGTTCAGCAGGAGAAGATAAAAGGTAGAGAGGAGGGTCTCCTGCTGAACACTCTCTGCTCAGTCCTGAAGAAGGGCCTGTGCCCGAAACGTCAAATCTCCTGTTCCCTGGATGCTGCCTGACCTGCTGTGCTGTTCCAGCAATAAAGTTTCAACAGTTGAAATGCTGTGCTACAGGTTGGTTGGGTTGGTTCGTCCGGGTGGCCCAGAGGTGCTCTCTGAATCGCTCCGCAAGTAGGCGGCCTGTCTCCCCAATATAGAGGAGGCCAGACCGGCTGCAGCGGATGCAGTAGATGATGTGGGTGGAGGTGCAGGTGAATTTGTGGCGGATATGGAAGTTTCCTTTGGGGCCTTGGAGAGAAGTGAGGGGGGGGGTGTGGGCGCAAGTGTTGCACCTCCTGCGGTTGCAAGGGAAGGTGCCGGGAGTGGAGGTTGGGTTGGTGGGGGGTATGGATCTGACAAGGGAGTCGCGGAGGGAGTGGTCTCTAAGGAAAGCTGATAGAGGAGGGGAGGGAAATATATCCTTGGTGGTGGGGTCCGTTTGGAGGTGGCGGATATGATTCTCAACCTCATTCTCCTACCTTCTCCCCATAACCTTTGATCCTCTTACTCATAAAAAACACGTCTCTGTCTTAAATACACTCAATGATCTGTGAAATGAGTTCCACAGACTCATCAACCTGTAGCTCAGTTCTAAAGGACAGTCTCTTCACTCTGAGGATGTGCCCTCTGATGCTGGTCTCTCCTAATAATGAAACATCTTCTTGCTGTCCACTCTATCCAGGCCTCACAATATTCTCTAAGTTTCAAACAGATCCCTCCTCATCCTTCTAAACTCATTGTGACCCAGAGTCTTCTACTGCTTTTCATATGGCAAACAAATCAATAAGGAAAGCAAATGGTACACTGACATTCACTACAAGGGGATTCAAGTACAAAAGTAAAGATATTTTGCAACAAATCCATGAAGCCTTGGCAAGACTGCCTCTGGAGTATTTTGTATTTTGATCTCTTCATCTAAGAAGGATATACTTGCCATAGAGTGAGTTCAGAGGTTCACTTTCACCAAACTAATTCACAGGATGGCTGGATTGACATATTAAGAGAAATTAAGAAAAATGCTTTGAGAAATGACAGGTGATTTAATTTAAACTTACAAAGTTCTTGCAGTGTGTGGCAGATGAATGTAGATAATATGTTGCCCTTTGGTAGTTTCAGGAGACATAATCTCAAAGTAAAGAGAGCCAAAAGACTGAGATGGGGAGGAATTTCAGATGGTGGTGAGTTTTCGGAATTCCTTATCCAGAGGATTGTGAAGCTCATTTATTGAGCACAAGCAAGATAGAAAATGATAGATTGCTGGTGACTGATAACATCAAGGTGATCTACTATGGGGGCTAAATGGTCTAATACTATTCCTGAGTTCTTATCACCCAACATAAACCTCATAGCACAGGAGGTCACTTACCTACTGTGCCCATCATTGAACAAGCCACAGTTAGTCCCACTCCACTGATCTTTCCTAAATCCTTCTTTTCCAAGTAGATCATTCTTCAAGTTTAATTTAGACATATGGCTTTGTTAAAACAGATGTTCATTTCTTACTGAAGAAAACAGAAATTGCTGGAGAAATTCAGCAGATCTGGCAACACATGAACAGAAAACAGAGTTAACATTTCAAGTCCAGTGACCTTTCTTCAGAACTCATTTCATCTTGTTTTAACCATAGTTATATTAAATGATCCAGAGCTTTTTTTTCAAAAAAAACCAGAGAACTGGTCGTGTTTTTATTTGTTATTGCAGATCCATCTGACTTTATATCCTTTGCATATCACTCAAACATTACAGCTATTAGGTCTTTCAAACATTGCTACATTTGCTGTATATTTAATAACTGACTGTGAGGCACAAAGAGAGAAGCTCCATCAGCTTGATCAATAACCTGCACAAGTACTGAATACACAAATAAATCTATTCTATATAAAGAACACTTATTCTAAGAGAGTAAATTTATTTTCTTCATCACGTTATTTCCTACTTCAAATAGCCAAAATTGCAGACCCTGCTTGCTTGAAAACCAATCAGCGCCCACATCCAAAATAAGCAGTGCAGCCCATCAGCCTAAGATAAGGAAAGTATACATAGAGAATAATAGAAAGGAAGCTTAGAAGTAGATGCAATTTCTGCTGACAGCCTTGTTTCAGCTAAACTCCTACTGGTAGCCACAACCCAACTCCCACCAGCAACCCTGACCAAATGTCTACTGACAGCCTGATTTAACCTGATTCCCAATTCACACATTCAAATGAATGGACTTAAAAGTAAATATCACTTACTCTTAATATGAAGATGATGGGTATGCTGGGCATAATAGTTTAATTAAACTATAAGTGTTAGTGGTCTTTTAAAAACAATAATACAAAGAAACAAATTATGCACTGAATGATTGAAATTAATGACCAGACAGGTGATAAGTCAGATGAAGATAGGTTTAGTTCAAAATTATGCTCTGTAGCACTGATTACTGTAAAAAGGGAGGAGACGAATTGGAGATGCACCAAAACATTTTAAAATAGTCTAGCTCTTGTGTTCAACACCCATGGACCATTAATCATAAAGCACTGTTGGAAAACTTCACAACATGTGGTATCAATAGAAATAACACACTATAAACATTCTGACCTGATGCTTCTCTCCATAAACTTTTAACTCTTTTTCAGTTCTGTTGAGTGCCAGTTCCTGACGCTGAAGCAGCTGCTGAGTTTGATTAAGTAATTTCAATACTTCCTATGGAAACAAATAATTCTAAATGTTAGTTTAGAAAATATTTTGAAAAATATAACTAAGAATTCCAGAGTAAAACAAAAATTCTTTAGAAACAAGCAATCTTGGATTTGTGTATCCTGCATTTTATTCATATTTACTCACTGTTAGATCCATAAATGCATTCACTATTGCCTAATATTTTCAAACACTTAATGTTTTGGTGGAAGCTACTGCAAAGAATGATAAATAGAAGACTGTTCAAGGTAGCAATAAAATGCATGAATTCAAACGATCTGTATTATCTGCAACAATTTGAACATTATCTGAATCCTGAAGAATAGCCTATTACCATCTGACTCCCCTTTTACTGACCACATTTCAAATTACAACTCAATAGTTTAAGAAGTTACAAAATAAACACATTGATCATGCACAACTTAAATGCAAGAAATCCTAAATCAGGGATAAAATCACAACAAAATTGAAAATAGGAGATTCATATTGCTTCTAAACTGTTTTCTGCATATATGAAAAATTAGATGTGAACAAATACCTGCGCAAGACTGGTAGAAAGTCATAAGAGTTTTATTCCAATGTTACTTAAAAATAGAAGCATGTTGCTGATTATAAGTAGTTTATGAAAGTTATTCCACAATGAAAAAAAAACTAAGGACTGTTCAATCTTTAGTTCTGCCCAGCCAGTTTATTACTCTCAGTTGTTATATGCAAGTTAGTTTAAAAAATGAAGTACATGTTGAAATTTAAGTAGAAGCAGTAGTGAACTGGTATGGGGAACAGAGTCAGGATAGAAGACTAGGGGAGTAGACTGGGGAGTAGTCGAAGGCTGGTGCAGAAGATGCTGCCACATCTCAGTTAATCCAACTCTCCTGAGCTGTCCTGACCTGATTGTTGCTGGCAGCTCCCATGCTGGTACAACTGGACTCCCACTTGTGTCACAACTCACACAATGAAAAGAATAATTGAACTTACTGCTGGTAAGTCAGCCACAACTTTACTGCTTTCAATAAAACTTCACTTTCATGTATCAAAGAAAGATTTGTATTGACAGTAACATTTGACAAAAATTGTTCTGGAATACAAAAGCTATTTTGTATAATAGACATGGTAGCCATATTCTAATATCAAAACCAAACAAATAACAATGGGATGAAATATGCATTTACTTTTTTGCAGTAATAGATGATGGAGGAATTTTGGCCACAACACTGGGAGAATTTTCTTCTTTTCTCTGAACATTCTAATAGGCATTAATTAAGAAGGAATCTGAGAGAAGACAATATAAACTAAATGGCAAAATTTTAAAGTGGGTACAAAATAGAGACATGGGGGGGGGGGGGTTGGGGGCTTCACAGACATAAATTCTTGAAGGTGGCAGGACAAGTTGGCATGTTGGAAAGAAATATGATACAACAGCTTTGCCTTGTACGACTATATAAAAGCAATGAAGTAATGGTGAACTTATATAAGTTCACTGGTTAGACTCAAATGGTGCATTCTGACTAGCTCCATTTACCACAATTTAAGGAAGAATGCCAATGCTTTTGAAGTGACGCAGTGTGGATTTTTTAGAATTGTTCCAGGATGCAAGATATTTGTTCTGTGAACAGACAATAGGAGCTGCGATCCATGAAACAGAAAATGTTAACAGGAGATATAATGCTGAAGTTAAAGTTAAGATAAACTATATGAAATGAAAATTATTTCTTGAGCAGAAAGAAAGGTCAGTAGACCCAAATATTACCTCTGCTTCCTCTCCGCTGATGCAGCCACACTTGCTGAGTTTCTCCAGAAATTTCTGTATTTGTTTCAGTTTTCTGCATTCATAGTTCTTTGTTTTTTTTTTAAACCATATTTAAAGCCCAGTTGTGCACCAGGTCAAGTGCTGCCAACCAGGAATTGCCTTTCACAGTAGACACTGTGTAACAGCAATAAAAAAGAAAAATTTCTGAGGGAAATAAGTGGCATGGATAATACTTCAGTGTAAATACAAACTCACATTCGTAAATGTGTTGCTGTTTTACGTTGTCGCCTATCTGAACAATGCAAATTGTATCTGTAGTTATAAGAATCAAGCCACACAGGCTATCTATCCTTAGCGCCACATCGTGTGAGCACCCTGTGTAAGGGATTGCTAACCTTTACCTCACACCCAGCATAGCATAATGTATTGCCACTGTTCAATGTGGAAGCATGACTTGCTGATTATTGAATGGTAAAAGCAAGGCAAAAACTAACAAAAAAAGTTATCAATGCCTCTGGGAACAAACAAGCACTACATGCTTTTATATCAATAACAACTTAAGAGTCAAAGAATGATAGTTGTACCCAACTCAATTGGAACCAACTTTCAAAACATATTACCTCGCTTGTTACACCTGATGCTGCATTGCTCTATCATGCTGATACAGTGATGTTCTTCATGCTCAACTCTTCAGTATCCATCAGGTCTTCTCTTTGGCTGCTCCATTTCTGCATACCGTAGCACATTAGGATTATGGGACACACTCTGCAGTATCCTCCAGACAATGCCCCCAGACCAATTCCAGCATAGGAATTTCATCCTCAGCAGGACTATCTTATTGCCCACAATGACACCAGTGGAAGAATGGACTGCAATACATCTATACTCTGCCTCAGTTGAGAGTTGCACAGCATAATCATGATTGCAGAAGATAACCCTCATCTCTCAGTAATCGTTCCAATTGGACATCTGGCCTGTGAAACAAAACAGGACCCCTAACACAAAATACAGTCATCACTGCAGGTTCCAGAGTTCTTCAAAGATTTGTTACCATTGATCACAGATGACATGTACATTGATAGAACGGAAGCCATTTCTGTTGGTGAAGGCAGTTGCAGTATGATATGGTCCCTCAATGTAATATATGTGCTGTTTGTAGCACTCTGTAACTTGGAGAAGATAGCCATGTTGGCAAAGCCCAAACAGCCCTACTCCTCAAGATCACAGGGGAAACGAAATGATTCCCCGGCACAAATTGTATTGATAACAGCTTGATACATTTATGGGTTGAGGATTGAGACATCCCACACAGGACCCCAGTGGATTCTTGGAAGAGCCAGTTGCATATAAATACAGTTGTCAACTTGATGGCCACTGGGATAGGATGTTCATCTCCTCTTCAGATCACAAGTTTCAAATAAGCAGATAGCATAACTTTATGACGGTATCCCAGGACATCTGAGGTTTGCAGGGGAAACATGCTTTGTTCATCTGGATTAAATGGTAGAGAGGACAATATGCTCCAGGTCTACTGCACTTCAGCTGCGACTTCTTTATATGGAGCTGTTCCTCCATTCCCACATCATCCAAGAAAGATACCATTGCATACAAGAGCATGTTGGCACATCCCTACAGTTCAAGGTGAGTGCAACTAAACTCTGTGTCTTTGTGCAGCCTATGAGACATTATGAACTTTGTGAACTTTTAAGATGACCTTTGATTACTTCTATTACACAGAGATGACGATGATCAATCTGTAATGAGATGGTCAAGATTGCTTGTAACCAGGACTGGCATTCCCACATAGTATTCTGCATGTAGTGCCCGACTATGATTACAAAAAGCAGGCAACCTACTTAAGTTTGGTTGGCATGGGTGGACAGAAGGGTCTTTCTGTGCTGTATAACAAAGAAAAATCCTCAAGCTGTACTGTGAAAGTGCTTGATAAGTCGAATGGCCCTTGAAGGGCTTCACATTGTTCACAAATAGAGATGTATGGTCAGACAGAAAAAACACACTTACCCTGCCTCTCTGGGTGTCGCTGCAGCAATTTTCTACTTCTATTGTGTCAAGACCACTTTTTGTTTGAACTGGGGAAAAATACTGCTTTAACCCAAGGAAGCTGTGTAAGAAACTATTTACGGTTTTAAAATCAAGTTACTAAAGCACATTATGAATTGCACATACAATGTTGCCGGTTTAGAGAAGTGAGGGAAAAGTCCAAACAAGTCGAAATCACCTAACTGTGTTCAGGACAATTCTGCTCAGAGACAGGCTTTTCAATTGGCACCAGTTGTTATGGCTTCACGAGAGCTCAGCATGGTAAAATGCCTCCACTGGTTGGTATTTAACCCAGACTATGAGTGTTTTGTGTTAAACTTACATATAAACTTAAGACAGAAGAACCCCCTTAAGTTTGCAGCATTCATACCTCTCTCTCTCTCTCTTTTATATATATATATATATATATATATATATATTCCACTGCTCTGCAAAACTGTCCTCTCCAATGCTTTGTTAAAAGAACAGGAAAATACTATATTTCAGTTGCTGAAGGAGAGAATACCAAATCCCACAGGAGAAAAAAGACATCTAGATCCAATCAAGCAAATGGTAAATTAAGGACTGGAAAAGTCTAAATTTGAGATTTTGGACTGATAATTCAGAACTACATTCCTCTGACTATTATACTTTGTTTCCTCAACTCATTACTTGTTTTGGTTTGTTTTTCTTCATGTGTCTGTGAAGGTGTGTGTACAAATTTTAAAAGAAGTAACTTTTTTGTGAAGAAGGCATCCAGTGTGTTAGTTTTTATTGGTAGAGGGATTGAGTTTCGGAGCCATGAGGTCACAAAACTCTGGTGTGGCCACACTTGGAGTATTGCATACATTTCTGGTCACCACATTATCAGGATGTGGAAGCTTTGAAGAGGGTTCAGAGAAGATTTACGAGGATGTTGCCTGGTATGGAGGAAAGGTCTTATGAGGAAAAGCTGAAGGACTTGAGGCTGTTTTTGTTAGAGAGAAGAAGGCTGAGAGGTGACTTAAGTGAGACATAACAAGATAATCAGGGAATTAGATTCAAGAGAATCAGAGACTGTGTTCAAGAGGGTTTCCTGATAACTCAGGTTTAATTCACAATTGACTTTCCCAGTTTTCCTACCACCGCAGGTGCCCCTGTTAACGTCTTGTGAGCAGACCCCAGAATGAAGCGTGGTCAAAGCCTCTGACCAATCTGGATGATTGACCAGACAATTGACTGTACTCTGTTCATCTCGCTGACTGACTTACACCAATACTCAGACTGCTTGCACTGCAGCACTCACCATGGCCCACTCGCCAGTCTGTAATGAATCCCTGAACCTAACCACCCCAAGTAGCCTGCCTATCATTCCAAATCTCTAGACAGAGATCAAACTGATACCTCTGACAGACTGGGATCCCCTGTCTGATGACAGTCCTTCATGATTTGGTTAAGGATTACTCCCATCAGACCTTGACACAGTCATTTGGCTGACGTACAAATAGAGTAGGTAAAAACAATGACTGCAGATGCTGGAAACCAGATTCTGGATTAGTGGTAGTGCAGCTTTGGATGTAATGAGCCTGGCGCCTTGGGTGCAACACTGGACTATATTTTCAACATCGAGAATCTAATTTTTCCACTCTCACCATATTTTCACATCTGACTTGCCACTGTTCATTTTGTTCAGGGACTGGAAACATTCAGCCCTAAACTTTTATTACTAATATAGTAAAACATAATCGCAAGAGCAAAGTTTGAGGTAACAAGTTGCCAAGATTGGTTTCAATACAGCTCAGAATAGGTACATAAGCAATGTATTAAACAGAACAAAAGATGCCTGCTTATCAACATATCACTGCCATTCATATAATGCTGTCATTATCTCATTCATATCATATTCTAACTACTTTAAATTAAGTCATATTCAGAACCAAAGAGCTATAGACAAGCTTCAGCACAGGAAGAGGCTACTCAACCCATCATGTTTGCATTGGTTTATGTTGAAACTAGCTGCCCATTCTAATCCACCTTTTAAGCACCATCCGTAACACCTCAGATGCAAATCCAGGTTCAGTTTAAATAAGTTGAGGTTTACCACCCTAACCACCAAAAAATGAACAATGGATTTCAGAAATCATCCACCATCTTGATGAAAAGGTTTTTCTTCCTGTCCTTCTGTCATAATCCTTCAATCAATCACCTTAAATCTGTGCCACCTGGTAACTGATCTCTCTACTTGTGGAAATAAGTCTTCCCTGTCCACCTTAGCCTTGATCATTTTGTACTTATCAATTAAGCTATCCTTCAGTCTTCTCTTTTTTAGGGGATAAAAACTGAACCTAATTAGTTTTCCCTCATGTCTGCAAATTTCGAGTCCAAGTAATTTCTTGTAATTCTTATCTGTACTGTCACTGAAGCATTTATGTCCTTCCTTCCTATAATAGTAAGCAGAACTGTACAGAAAACTCTATAGCCCCTAACTATAGTGTCCTATATAGCATTACATCATTGCTCTTGTATTCAACACCTTGTCCAATGAAGGAAAGTATCGCATAGGCCTTCTTTACTATCTTCGTCACCTGTCCTACCACTTTCAGAGACTGTGAACATGCACAACCAAGGTCTCTCGGGCCTCTCTTTGCCACTCTCAATTAACTATTTATTCCCAACCTTATCCCCCAAAGTTCCAGTTATCTGCATATAATACTGCAGTATCTTGCACCATTTAAACTGTACATCCAGCTACGCAGGTGTCACTTCCAAATAACTCTGGCTGTAGCATTTTAGAAGTGCTCATTCCTTTGTTTTTATTTGTTGCAACAATTAGGAATGTTGTCAATAAAATAACACATTTTGTCAAAACGAGGGATCAACAAATGAGCTGGAAACTGAAATAAATGGGCAGACAAGGAAATATTCTATGAACCATAACAGGCTTAAAAATGGAAAAAAGTGAAGATTTCAGTCCATTTATATGGACATTTCAGCTTATAGGGGAAGTATTAAATTATTTTAAGCCAACCTTTTTTCCTTCTTGAAAAGTCAGTGCATCTCTAGATATCCTCTTGTTTAATTCTGTTTTCTTTAAAAATAAAACACAAGTACAAAAATATTACACATTCAATCACAAAACTGCATATAACTGCACCTATGTTGTAATTAGGAAGTTAAAGTCATCATATCAAACTTAAGTGGAAAATTAATATTTTAACATGTTTGAGGCAAAGATGTGAAGAAGTTCATCACAAAGCAACAAGATATGGACTGATCTTCCTAATCTTTAATATAATTTAAAAAATGGAAGCCAAACATAATTTCACCAAGAGGATGTGAAAAAAAAGTAATCTAAAATCACAAGATGCCAAGTAGGTCTAAGAAACTGCCCTCACTTTGAGGTAGGGATGCATCGAGGACTCATATGGAGAACAGGTTACTTTGTTCAGCATTACAAATATATGTATCTTGGTCCACCTATATAGGCATCACCAAATCATTTGTCTATTCCACCCAGGTTAGCATGAACAACTGGGAAGTATATAGAACACTCGTCTTCAATCAGTCAACCACTAGGAGGTTTATAATACTCCTCTTGATAACTTTCACATTCCACTGTTCCTGTTCTTGTGGCATCAGAAGGACCTTGCAGGATCAAGATCAAAATAGTTCATTACTTCTTTTTGCCATAGTTATTTTAAAATGCTGTAAGTACATAAGCGGCACTTTAAAACATGGAGCTGAAGACAATTCTGAAACATTATTTTCACTTTCCTTTTTAGCAATATTATGCATTAATATTTCCCCAGCACAACATCACTTAAATATACATAAAGTTAACATTAGAATATGGAGAAGTTAATTTTCCTAAGTGTAACTTACTAAGTATAACTTTGATTTTGTGATAGTATGGGAAGAGTGATAGCAAATCAATTGATTTCACTCCTGAATTTATTTTTCATTGATGTAAAATAAGAAATTTAATATCACTTGGTTTATATTATTCCACATTGAAAGATTTTGCTAATAATTTTTATAATCTGTTCACAGTGGCTCAGTGATTAGCCTCAGGGACCCCGGGTTCAATTCCACCCTCGGTGACTATCTGTGTGGAGTGTGCACATTCTTCCAGTGTTTGCGTGGGTTTCTTCCGGGTGCTTCAGCTTCCTTCCACACAGAAGGTGTGCGGGTTAAATGAAGGGGCCATGCTAAATTGCTCGGGGTGTGTCCAGGGATTCACAGGCTAGATGGATTAGCCATGGGAAATGCAGGGTTACAGGAATAGGGGAGGGGGGTGGGTCTGAGGAGGACGCTCTTCAGAGATGCAGTGTGGACTTGATGGGCCAAATGGCCTCCTTCCACATGTAGGAATTCTATGATTCTACATTAACAAATACTAAGAAGAAAGTCATTGTGAAATAATGTGCATTTGTATCTGCTTAATTCCAATTTAGGAATAAATGATGACTGAATTTTAAATTTATATGACACCATCTGCAGTTTCTCCTTCAGTTCTTCTAGCTGCTGTTGCTGTTCTGTAACATGGATGTTTTCTTCTCCCAGTTTGCACTGAGAAGTGACCTTGGATCTTATCAAATTTGCAGTTACTTTCTCCAGTTCCTGAACAGAGACAAAAGTGTACATTAGGTCGTTTAAATATCATTCACTTTGAAATTGCCGTTTCTTCAAATAAAAATCTAAATAACTCCGCAATGTCAAAACTGCAAACCGTGGCAGCTGACCATTACAAGCCTTTCAACACTTTTAGTTGCACAAGAATGGTATATATTTAACTCATTAATTTACTCCACTGTTTGAACTGATGGGTGTAAAAAATAAAAGCTGTGCGCTTTGATCTCAATTAATGGCAATTCATGGAACTTCAAGTCATAAATATTCTGCCCTTTTCTCCCCCACCCCCTCCCTTTCTGGTACAGGGTAGTCTGCTTTATATCCTTCGCTCCTTGAGCGCATTGACATTTACTCAGGCAAACAGCAGAGGTTATGAATGTGGCTCTCCGATAGTATCAAGGATTCTTGACGATGCCATCATATTGATCTAAGCATGCAGCACAGTAATACTATTATCTGGCAAATGTTTGGTCTGTTTAACTGTTGTCTGAAAAACTGGAATTCCATCTATCATATCACAATTGTTGAACTACTCTGGACTAAATCAATTAATGGTACCAGCAGGTTTAATTTTACATGGTAATTGCACATGCATTGTAGTAGTTTTACATCTAAATCTTACAATTATAGTCTACATATATAAAATATACACATAGAAACATTAATAAAACTTCCAATTAATTTACATGAATTCAGCAGGCAACACTGAAAGTACAGGAACTAGAAACCTGAAGTGATTATTCAGGTCTTTGAGCATTTTGAGATCATGTCAGTTTGTATCCTATCTCAATTTGTCCACCTTTTCTCTGTAACAAAAATTAAAATGGACACCTGTACAACAGCACCCTCTGTGGGGACTGTGCATTTCACAGTGTTCTCACATTTTAAACAAAATGTCCTAAATCTCATTTGTTTTACCTAAATAATACATCTGAATCTTTCTCAAGGAAATAAACAGGAAATCAGAACATACAAAGTCAAAGTGAAGGATTTTTCTATGATTCTTCTGAGAGTATACTAATTACAACTGCATGTGGAAGTTAATGGGTCGTCTGGATTTCACTATTGATGAGTGATCAACGTCAGAGCAGAAATGTCATGCAGCACAGAAACAGACTCTTCAGTCCAATTCGTCCATGCTGACCAGACATCCCAATCTGATCTAGTCCCATTTGCCAGCATTTGGACCACATCACTCTAAACTCTTCCTATTTATATACCCATCCAGAGCATTTTAAATGTTGGAAATATTCCAGCCTCCACCACTTCCTCTGGCAGCTCATTCCACACACGGACCACCTTCTGCATGAAAATGTTGCCTCTTAGATCAGTTTTAAATCTTTCCCTCTCATCTTAAACCAATGCCTTCAACTTTTGGACTTCACCACCCTAAGGAATAGGGTGGATTTTATAAACCTCTATATGGTCAGCCCTCAGCCTCTGATACTCCAGGGAAAACAGCCCTGGCCTATCCAGCCTCTCCCTATAACTCAAACCCTCTGGTCTTGGCAACATCCATCTAAACATTTTCTGCACCCTCTCAAGATTAACAACATCCTTTCTTTGGAAGAGTATCAGAATTCTAAAAGTGGTCTCAAAAATGTCTTATACAATATGATTGCAGCAATTTTTTAAAAAAATACTAGCTTACAGATTCCAAAATACTACATTGAAAGTAGACTGTGATTTTAAAACTCACATTTTGATTTGGGAGAACTACATCTACAGATAAAATCTCCCAAATAAATGTCAGCATCCTCCCATCACACACACTCATGCTCATGCAGTAGCTTTTTAGATTAGAATATTTTTTCTTTGTAAAAGTAGTAGTCACAAGAATGTTTACATAAGATACATAATATTAATCTTGAAATTATTTTTATAAAATGTCTGTTCTGCTCAGCATTTTATTATTAGTAGTAACCATCTGATAGTCCTTCATTTTGTAAGACTGTATTTTAAAGGGGGAAGGGTACAGAGGTTTAGGGATAGAATTCACTTATGACCTTTACGTTAAGTTCTTTTGACAAACACAGCTGGTTGTTTCCAGGGTGCTCTGATTTCAAATCAGATTAAATCGGTTGCACCTCATCTGTGGAAAACCTGCTATGGCAGCAAACCCAACTACCATGGCTGTCTGGCTCTCGGCATTCAAGAGGACCATCCAAGAAAACCTTGCAAATTCCTGACATTTTCAAAATAGAGCATCAGTTACCCATGATGCGTACTTGTGAGTCACTGACTGGGATATTCCACAAAGGTTTCAGTAGATCTCGAGTATAAGCTACTTGTAAGCAAGTTCAGGACCACATTGACCATCAAGGCAACCAGCATGAGACTTTTTCCAGTCTTTGCAATCATGGGTGCTCGTCCAGTAACTAGCATATTAGGACACAGCTTAAGGTACTTTCTGCATTATCTGTCAGTTGAATGCAGCTGTAGCATCTCCTGTAGATTCTATTTCTGGCCCAAGTCTGATCACTGCCTTGACACCTGATTGTTTGGATCTTGTGTCTCTGCAGTCTGCTCAGTTTTCTGCGCTTGATGTTGCTGTTTCTGCATCTTTCTGAGATTGTTCCTGGAAAGGCACAGCCAGTCAGGTAGCATCCAAGGAGCAGAAGCATCAACGTTTCAGGCATAAGCCCTTCATCAGGCTTATTTGCAGTCCTCGCTTTCTCCTCCCTTAGATGGTTTCTCCTCAGCTGCACAAATGGAGAGAAGGGCAAATTTATCTGTGCCATAGAATTGTCAGCTTCAGGAGATCTGTGAATGCAATGCACTGTTTCATATAATCATTTCTTTGAGGTTTGGCTTCCAAACCTGCTGTTTTGTGCCCCTGCAAAGCTCTTCCTCGCATCTGTCCTCCCGACATTCTAGTCATTCAGCACCCCAAACATGGTAAGTCCTATCTTCTGGATAAGCAGAGGACAACTTCATGCAGTTAAATATTTATGTGCAAGGATTCATTACTTATTATCTGGGTGTGAATGCACCATTCAGACATGACAGCCAGCTTCTGTTCAGCAAGGCAGGAACACAACTATTATCACCTTGCCTCGCCATGACAAACCGACCATCCCATTTCCCCCAAACCCCATCCCTTACTCACCATATCACCAGGTAGCTAGTGGTTCAATCAAAGAAACAGAAATTACCATGGAACATCAAATAGTTGGACTGTTTCATAACACCTGTCTATTGTGAGAAAATTTGCAAAGAAAAACACCTTTGGCCACAAGTCCATCAGGCAGTAGTCAGCACATATCATCCTTGACACTGTGAGGGAAAGGAGAGGGTGATACTTTTAAGTGGTCCCCTGAGCAGACTTTTAGCAAAATGCCTCTTTGACAGAACTTTCCAACAAGCATCATGTCATACCTTGGCTGGTGGTGAGAAGGGCACAACCTGTGAGATCCACACTCTCCACCAGCATACACTGCTCTTGAAGCAGCTGCAGGAGGAGACTGTCACACATCATCTTCTGGAATGTGCCTTTGCAAAGAAGGGCTGGACAGAGATGCAGTGGTTTTTGTTGAGATTTGTCCCTGGTAGTTTTGTGACTTGGAACTCTGTCCTCTACCATCTGTTCCCCGGAATGCACATCAAGACAAATATTGCGCATGGAAGACCATCAATTTGGTGAAAGACACTTTGGTCTGCCTAAAATATGTTGGTCTTTCAGTTGACCTTGACTGTGTGTTGCAGACTGGGGCATTCCAAGCTCCAGGACTACAAACTGAGGGATGCACTAAAGCTTGGGGCAACTGCAGTCAAGGTGCAGTGGAGACAGACCATCATCTAAGCTCTTTCAGTTATTTCTCTTTGCCTCAGAATACATATAAAATGGTCCTGCATGAGTAGGAAATGCTTTTGGTTTTGTAACTCTGGAGAGAGTAAAATAACAATGTTTGCATTTCTTTATGTGCAAGGACAATAAGAATTGCTTTAGTACCTGTGTATAAAAATACTACAGTATGAAGAGAATACACTTTTACAATAAAAATATATAGTCAGCATTCTGAATGTACACACGTCTCAATTGGGTAGAACTTGTTTAAGATGGGATACTTAATTTGGATAAATTTGGCTTCATTGATAAGCAATATATGCAGGTATGCTTCCCAAGTCAGGAAAATCAACCCCCTTTTTAATGTTGGAGAATTTATTTCCAAAAGTTTATTCCAAAGTTGGGAACTCGGAATTTTGGTCTCTCTCACAATTGTTTCCCTGCCTAGCATTCCTTCCACCTCCGAGGATCAGAAAGATTCCAGCCATGAGTACAATTTGATCTCAGTGCCAAATATGGGTGGCACTGCTATGTCACAGTGCCAGGGAGAGAGAGAGAGAGAGAGAGAGAGAGAGAGAGAGAGAGAGACAGACAGACAGACAGACAGACAGAGAATACCAAGGTTAGAGAGAGATTCAAAATCAAAGATGAGAGTTTTAAAATCGAGATGTTCTTTAATGTAGAACGTAAGGATACGTTCAGTGCAACTACATTACAGGGTCTGATCAGAATGGAACCCAACTCAAATGTATAAGCAGTCAAAAATTAGTAACTCTTCTCTCTAACTGTTAAAAACATGCTCATATTTGTGAGGTTTTATCATTTTGAATTTATTAGACTTTGTTTGATATCTCCTTTGTTTACGATTTTAAAGGCGGCAATTTTATTGCTTATTTCAAATTGGTTGAAGCCTCCACTAGAATAGCAGCGAAAGCAATTTTATATGAACGGATTAGGGTTTTATCCACTAATATCACCAACTGCAATTTCTAGGCTTTTAAGTGAACACCATTTAGAGTTAACGATCAAACCTAAATACTACTATTAAGCAAAGAGTATAAATCAGTATTTTTAAAAACATGACAGAATCATTTAATAGCTGTTAAATCTCTCAAAAATATTACTATAATTATAGCAAATTGCCAGCTAACTATTTAGATTCTATCACTGATAGATTCACATATCCATATAAATCTCTGAAGATCACCAGATAGCATAACAGAATTTTATAATAATCTTAATAAATCAATGTGAACAGACATAACTATAAAATACAATCTAATAAAGAATAACTATGATGTATGAATATTGACCAGTAGGGTAATTATAAAGCCCAGAACAAAAATTTCATTATTTCCCATTGTTACTGGTGTCTCTCAACATAAAATACTAATGTTTAGCTACATTTAAAAACAAACTTACATACAAATATACGAGTTAGGAGCAGATTCCCCCTCTTCCCAAAAGCCTTCTCTGCCATTTAGTAAGATCATTGCTGATCCAATTGTCACCTGAACTCCACATCCCTGCATACACCAACAACCTTACACACCCTTGCTTATCAACAATGTATCCACCTCTGCCTGAAAAATATTCCCAAGGTTCACTTCCACCACATTTTGAGAAAGAAATTTCCAGAGGCCCACAATCCTGCATAAGAAAAAAACCTCATCGCTGTTTTAAACAATCATTTATTTTTAATAACTAGATGAACCCTAAATTGTCCCACAAATTGAAACCATCCGCTCCACATTCATATTAAAACAAATACTTTCTTACATAGATTTATTGGAATTAAATAGTACTTTGCTTCAAGTGTTAAATAATGCCAAATCAATTATAGCATTGAAAAGTACTGGTTTGTTATTTAAAGTAGGGATTGGGGGAAGAAAATCACCCAACAAAATCAATTCAACACATGAAATTATTACTATTTTTATAGGTATTATTTAGCATGCACTGATATTAGAGCAATCTGTCACAAACAGGGCCAATTTAGGTAAAGTTTGTCCCTCAGTATTGCCCAAAGAAACAGAACTTCTTGAAAGAGAACAGAATTGAACTAGAGTGTTGATAACATAAATGATCTGGAAGAGGGCACGGTTGGTATGATCAGCAAATTTGCAGATGTCACGAAGATTGGTGGAGTAGCAGAAAGCATAGGGGATTGTGAAAGAATACAGGTGAATACAGATAGACTGGAGAGTTGGGTGGAGAAGTGGCAGATGGAGTTCAATCCAGGCAAATGTGAGGTGATGCATTTTGGGAAGTCTAATTCGAGAGTGAATTATACAGTAAACAGAAGAGCCTTGGGAAAAGTTGATGAGCAGAGAGATCTGGGAATGCACGTCCATTGTACCCTGAAGGTTGCTGCACAGATGGATAGAGTGGTCAAGAAGGCATATGGTATGCTTGCCTTCATCGGACAGGTATTAAGTATAAGAGCTGGCAAAGTCATGTTAAAATTGTACAAGACATTGGTTTGGCCGCATTTAGAATACAGTGTACACATCTGGTCGCCACATTACTAAAAGGATGTGGATGCTTTGGACAGGGTGCACATAAGGTTTATGAGGATGTTGCCTGGTATTGAAGGTGCTAACTATGAAGAGAGGTTGAGTAGATTAGGTTTGTTTTCATTAGCAAAAAGGAGATGGAGGCGGGACCTGATTGAGGTCTACAAAATCATGAAAGGTATAGACAGGGAAGATAGAGGTAAGGTTTTTTCCAAGGGTGAAGGATTCAATAATGAGAGGTCATGCTTTCAAGTTGAGAGGTGGGAAGTTTAAGGGGGATACACACGGCAAGTACTTTACACAGAGGATGGTGGATGCCTGGAAGCTTTGCCAGCAGAGGTGGTAGAGGCAGGCATGGTAGATTCATTTAAGATGCGTCCGGACAGATACATGAGTAGGTGGGGAGCAGAGGGATACAGGTGCTTAGGAATTGGGCGGCAGGTTTAGGCAGTGGATTTGGATCGGCTCAAGCTTGGACGGTCGAAGGGCCTGCTCCTGGGCTGTAAATTTTCTTTGTTCTTCTTTGTTCTTTATGCAAGGAGACATTTAACAGGTCAAGTTACAGATGACAGGAAAGGTGATTCTACAATTTGTCTACAGCAACATATTTCAATATAAAAACAGCAGTTTACAAGCGTGGTATTTAATTTCTCTAAGTTTTAAAGACACTTAGCAGTAACATGCTGCTTTGAGAGTTTCTCCTATTTCAGTTTCAATTGATAATCCTACTTCCTGAGCATATCAGCCACATTAAAAAAAAAGATTTTCTGAATACAATTCTCATGAACTGCTCCATGTCATTTCATCATAGGAACACAGAAGTAATGCATTCAGCTCCTTGCAACACCATAAGATGATAATATGATAGACCTGGGACCAAACTCCTTTTGGCTAACCAATGTCTATTAAGCTTTTGCTATTTGCAAAAGAATTCAGAATTATATGAAATCGTGTGTGCAAAAGTCTATCCTAACTCCACTCTTTAAATGCTTGCCTCTACTTTTCAGTCATGCTCACCTGCCTGGATGCCTCAATCAATGGAAATAATTTACCTTCATTCACTCTGATAGTTTCCCTTCATAATTTGATGACTCTGGACACAGCGTCAGTACCAACAGAGAAGGAAGTTAACAAATATGTCATAAAGTTGACAATAAGGAGAGCTACAAGTACAGAATCAGGAAGGCGAAGTTGATCAGTACATGGATTGATTCAAAAAGAGAAAGTAGACAGAGACTGGAAGAGAAACACAGAATTCTTGTGATAATAAGCAATAAATTACCCTCAGAAGAGGTCAGATTTTCTGTTTGGCAATAATGAAGACAGATGCTCTTGAAGGCAACACGTGAGTTGTATTAAAAAAAATCTAAAGTTTGGAAAGCTATGTGAATAACGTGGAAATGTCAATGAGCTGATATTTTCCCAGAAAAAGTCAAACCTTGAACACAGACATTACTGACTGATCAGCTATAAAGGATCACTGCACCATCAGGACTATTGTAACGTGAGCAAGAAAGGATTCACAGATAACTGGATCCACAAAATGCAAAGTGAAACCTGGTGCTGAATAGGATTTATGACCTACTATGTGAATGAAGTTCCACATAAAGTGGAATGATGTAACTATGTAGTGTTAAATGTATGTAATGGGCGTTGCAAGTGTTTGTGGTTGTGCTTGATATACCTTTTTTGTACCAATTCAAGGTGAAATTTATCTTTTTATTTGGAAAATTGTTTATTAATTCATATGTGCTTTATGCTGATTCTGATTTTTATTAAATTGGAAGTTACAAGAACAAATTTTGTTGTAATTTATTTGGGGGTCATTCGATAAATCTGGCTATTTTGGTTATGAATCTTCTATGAGGATCATAATATTTTGAAAACTTCATGTAAATTCATTCAATCGAGAATTTTTTGTGGAAATCACAAAGAATCCCATGAGTTTTTGAAAACGCCAGTCCTCCCTCTTCCCATCATCTAGCTGTGTCAACCACCTAACCATCCTTTTTCTTTGTCGCAGACCTCAGGTGATTCTACAGTTATATTTCCTCGGTTCCTTCCTTTGCCATCAGTCCATTCTATTTAAATGATTCTCCAGTTTCTACCTCATCAGTGATGGAAGTGTTGCACCAAAACTTTAAACTTGTCTACCCTCCCCAGAGATGCTACTTTAACCATTGTGTTTTCTGAATGTTCAGCTGATGTTACATTCTTGATTCAGTAAAGAGCTACTGTAATAATGATCAGCATCCGAAAAGAAACTATTGTGAAACACCCTTGGAAATATCAGTACCAGATTCACGGACAACTACAGTATATAAAGCAACTGTAAGGAACATCAAACAATTAAATCTAGGTTACTTAACATTATTTGTTATTATCAAAATCCTTCGGAACATGTGCAACAGTCAAAATATATTAAAGATATACATGTGTAGTGGCTTGATGGATTACTATACTGACACACTGCACCAAAGTGAAAGGAGTGCAGGTCCTCTATTGTGATTCTTCATAGAAGATAATGCATATTCCTATGCCATGCCAATCACTGGCTAATTTATAACAGTATCAGAGAGACCAAGTGACATAACATTTCAAATAGTGAACAAGGAGACATAAAGCAAAAAGAAAATAAGTTGCAGAGTAAAGAAACCAAAGGAGGAAAGTTCATAGAAAGCTGAAGGAATATATACAAAACCTCAATTCAGTTTTATAATTGCAGCAACATTTCTTACTCAGAAAGGAGTAACTGTCAAGAATGCTACTGCTACAGTAAAAAAATTCTCAATCATTATGTGTACACATCATAAATTACTTGTAAAGATTTCATCTGATAGTTATTTGTTCCAAATTCATAGCCACATTCTAAAATAATTAGAATTTTCAACATCAGTGTTACTGAACAGAAGAAATCTCCACAAAAAACATTTAAAACACACTGCAGGAATTTTCATTCTAATGCATTTAAAAACTTCAAAAGGTGTTACATTATTTGAGGTTTCCAAAGTACCTGTTTCAGGTTGTGTATCATATTCTCCTGATGTTTATTCACTGTAATTAGCTTTTTGTTCAATCTTGTTGCTTCATCCACTATACAACACAAAAAAAGTCTTCTAAAAATCACTTTAAATAAAATGTTTGAACTATATAGTCTAAAAGATAGTCCACACTTTTAAATATAATTTTGTGTCAATAGTTGACCTGTAAATACATAATTTTCATGACACACATTCATTATACAGTTAAAAGCTCAATAATTTGATATTTTATTGCAGAACAATCTAAATTGCGTCCAGAAAAAATCTCATTTGATTATACAAACCCATTCTTCAACTTGATCTTAAGTTTAAAACATCCCCTGCAGAAAATTCACAGACTGGTGTTCATGACAATAAATATTCTCTTCCTTTGAGTTTTCTGCTTGAAAGCTGGCCCTCAATAATTTGTTGAAACATGCATAAAAGCCATGATCTGTTTATGAGCGTGGTGTGAAGGCAGGCCCCCAGTCAGTCTTGGCTAGAGGCAGGATTGAACTCTGTGCTGTCAATGTTAATCTGAATGCTATGCTGGCTTTCTAGCCCCTCACTCTTTCCACATCTCCATTTTATATTACTATTTTGAAATATAAACCTCGAGTTGTTACAAGTGACAGGATCATTACAAGGTCATTAGTTGAGTCATGAGATACAGGACTGAATTTTACCAGAAACTGGCCATGTCAATTTTGATGAGTTTCATGGAGGTTTTCTCTCAGTCAGCCCTCATGAGCTTTTTCACATTTTTCTCCACAAGTTATCTTAGTTACGCTCCACATCTGTATGATTTATTGTTCTTCCCACCTTCCCTCTTGTCAGAACTGGAAAGGCACTGTTGGGACCTCTTGACACCAGTGCTGTTTTAAAAGCCAGAAGGTGTGCCTGGTAATAGTCTCCATCTAGCATAGGCTTAGTCTTCCCTTATTGCTCAGAGTAGCTTAACACTTTCTCATTGTTCAGTGTGGGACTATCCCATACTGGAAAGCCTTCAAAAAGGCCAAGAATGTACATTTCTATTCAGCAATACCAAATCAAAGAAAAGGAAAAGGCTACATTTGTTTCTTGGAATGTTGCCTTTTGAGCAGCAACAAGTTTACAAGCAATGAGTGATCACTCCAACTAGCTCACTTTTGTTAGAACCACATATCAATTAAGTCCTGTTTGGATTGCTGTAGCTGAAGATGGATCTCTATCATGCAAGTGGTGATGTATCTCTTGCTCAAAGTCCTTACCCTCCTCCTAGGAAGACTGCTGTCACTCTCCTAGCTCTTTAGCATCCATCACATCCTCTTTTTACCCATTACAGTTGTGCAGAGCACAGAAAATAAAGAATATATGACACACTTTGTCTGGAAAGTATTGCAAGGCCATCCCCCACCAGACTGATCAAAGCATCTTCAGCATATCTACCATCTGCTTCATCACAACCCTGGTTGATGAATGAGCAACCATGTATTTATGCCTGTCCTTTGACAGGGGTTGCAAAATGGAGTGATTAGCCATGGATGTCTCTCAATAACCATGACTGAATGCCTTCTGCCCTTGACTGTTTAGGATTGTCATCAACATAGTAGCACATGGAAGACTCCAACAAGAGGGTCATGGGATGTCCCTACATGGACATTTGACAAAGGAGACCATAAATCGGTTCTGCCATAATGCTCATTTCTTCAACGTGAATTGGCGCTAACACTATTAAAGAATTTAGACCATTATTTGTAGAACACAAACCTTCCTTACCAATATTGGCTGTAACATGATTCCAGCCCCATTAACTTAAATGGTGCAGCTGTTGCACAATTTTCTTATAAAGTGAAATTGCATGAGAACAGAATTATCACGTTATATTAGAACCGGCTGTAGTCTCATGAATGCAGCACAATTCACATCATACAAATGCAGTAGGAGCTTGCAAGTGCTACATGAATACTAATACCTCGTAGGTGTGTCTCACATATCATCTAAGAAAGGCAGCACTGCTATAAGAAGATGTTGATAAATACTTACAGTTAAAGCGGAGAGGAATTCACTTTTGTGCCTTTATGCAGCCTATGAGATCTTCATTATTTTAAAGAAGAGGTCCACGGATGATAATTTTAACATCGCTTGTGATTAATTCTGCTTCAGAGGTGTTCTGCTTCATCAATACTGAGCTTCCACAGTTTCTCACCCAAACCTTTCAGTTAGGTGTTCACCTGTCTTATGGTCTTAAACATTACCATACAACCATAGGTGAGTTAGCAGAATACTTCAGATAGACTCATACAGCGATACAGCACGGAAACACATCCATCCTCAGTCAAACATGTCCGCACCAACCAGACCTAGTCCTATTTGCCAGCATTTGGCCTGTACCCCTTCCTATTTCATGTATTTATTGAAAATTTTGTATGTTGTAACTGTACGCGCATCTACCACTTCCTCTGGCAGTTCATTCTACACATTAACCATTTTCTGCATAAAAAGATTGCCCCTCATGGCCTTTTTAAAATGTCTCCTCACCTTAAAAACATGGCCCCTTGTTTTGAACTACCTCACCCTAGAGAAAACCCTTGCTATTCACCTTATCTATGGTCCTCATGATTTTATAAAACTCTCTACGGTCACCCCTCAACCTCCTATGCTCCAGTAAAAAATGCTCCAGCCTATCCACTCTATTTTTATAACTCAAACTCTCCATTCTTGGCAACAGGCTGGTAAATCTTTTCTGAACCCTCTCCAATTTAATAATATCCTTCCTATAGCAAGGTGACCAGTACTGAACACAATATCACAGAAAAGGCCTTACAATGTTCTCTACAACCTCAACATGATGTCACAACTCCTGTACTCAAAGGTCTGGGCAATGAAGTCAAGCATGCTAAACACTTTCTTAAACATCCTATCTACCTGTGACACAAATGTTGAAGAATTATGTACCTGAACCCAGAGGTCTTTCTCTTTTACTACTTTAGCCAAAGCCCTATCGTTAATGGGTGTAGGTTTGCTCGCTGAGCTGTAGGTTTGATATCCAGACGTTCCATTACCTGGCTAGGTAACATCATCAGTGGCGACCTCCAAGTGAAGCGAAGCTGTTGTCTCCTGCTTTCTATTTATATCTTGCTCCTGGATGGGGTTCCTGGGGTTTGTGGTGGTGTCATTTCTGTTCGTTTTCTGACGGGTTGATAGATGGTATCTTGATCTATGTGCTTGTTTATAGCGTTGTGGTTGGAGTGCCAGGCCTCTAGGAATTCTCTGGCATGTTTGTGCTTAGCCTGTCCCAGGCTAACAAACTCACATTTCTGGGCGCCACAGTAGATACTCAAAAATACAGTGCGCAGATTCCTCAAGAACAAACCACAACAAGCAGACAAAACACAGCCAGAAACCCTAACCACCTTACCATATATCAAAGAAGTTTCAGAAATGACAGCCAGACTACTGAGACCCCTC
>NC_057725.1:22832234-22865768 GCF_004010195.1 Chiloscyllium plagiosum | reverse complement strand
CAAACACATAGATCTAGATGCCATCTATCAACCCCTCAGAATATGAACAGGAAATGACATCACCACAAACCCCAGGAACCCCATCCAGGAGCAAGATATAAATAGAAAGCAGGAGACAACAGCTTCGCTTCACTTGGAGGTCGCCACTGGTGATGTTACCTAGCCAGGTAATGAAACGTCTGGATATCAAACCTACAGCTCAGCGAGCAAACCTACACCCTAAACCTCAACCTGAGCTACAAACCTTCACAAAACTTGCGAAACCCTATCGTTAATTGTATAAGTCTCCTTGTTTGTTTTATCAAAGTGCAATACCTCACATTTATCTTATTTAAACTCCATCTGTCACTCCTCAGCCTATTGACTAGGATCTGTTTGTAATTTTCTTAGATAATCATCTTCACTGTTGATTATACCACCAATTTAGAATCATATGCAAACTTACTCATCATGACTCCTATATTTTCATCTAAATCATTTATATAAACGACAAACAAAACTGACTCAATACTGATCCCTGTGCAACACCGCTGGTCACAGGCTTCCAGTCTGAAAAACAACCCTCCACCACCTTCGTCTGTCCCTTACTAACAAACCAAATTTTGTATCTAATTAGCAAGCTCACCCTGAATCCCACGTGATCTAACTTTACTAATTACTCTACCATGCAGAACCTTGCCAAAGACTTTACTAAAGTCCATGTAAACAACATCCGTCACCCTGTCCTCATCAATCGTTTTGGCTATTTGCTGCACTCCCCCTAGAGAAATCCACCCAATTACTGACACTATGTGGGCAAAAGGAGCTTACAGAGCTCATCAGGACCATCTGGAAGAGCAGGCAAAAGATGCACCTGAAGACAGTACATCTTTCTTTCGTAAGTTGAGACAGCCTGACCTCACCTCTACACGGGAGCAGGCTGAGTTTATATATGAGGGTCCATTCAGTTGTCAGCCCCTCTTAGTGCCCCACAATGAACATAAACTGTTTCCTGCATCAGTAGAAAATGCCGCAGATTTTGTAGAAAAGCTCTGAGAAATGCAAAACTTCTTTTGTTTTGTTTGTTCTTTTTCACTGGAAAGTCTGTACAGATACTATTGAGAACATTTGTATGTACTTGTAGATGATTTTTATGAATAAAGTATATTTTTGAAGTAAAAAGGAGCAGGCTAAGTTTGATCAACCTGTTTAGAGATGTTATTACACACCAAGTGTGACTTGAATCCAGGGTTACTGGCCTATTGGTAGGAACATTACCATTGCGCCACATGAACCCTCAGAATGTTTCTCAGGTCAGCACTTTATAATAGTCAGCTGTTAGCGACTGAATAATGACAACAAAGCTTTCAATCTTCCTCGTGTGCATATTTCAGTTTTATTTTGACTGCCTTAATTACTTACAACAGTCTCATTACTCTGTTTTGTACTGCAATTTTAGGACAATATGGGATCAATTGGCTTCAATTATTACCACTGAAAAGAACAGGTACAATCATTATAATTTACTTTGATTGACAAAAATACTATAATTTGAAGAAATAAAATGAGCACCATGCCTTTACTTAGGGCATTCCAAGTTGACATTGTCTATCCTCAGCTTACACTTGCTGTTTGGGGCTTCTTTTAGTGCAATGGCAGTGTCCCTACCTCTGGACCAGGAGGTTTGAGTTGAAGTCCCACCAGAGTGTAATATCATCTCTGAACAGGTTGACTGAAAATTCTTAACATGCCGGGGTCTCTGCACATTTCCCCAGAAATAACTTGCTGGGTCTATTATACTTAGATTAATTCTGGAGTTCTTCTGTGAATTATGCAAGCATTTTCTTGCAAGCATTTTCAGGATTTTTCTCAAGTACACAAGAAATAGCAGCAGAATTAGAAACTGATCTGTCAAGCCTGCTTTATTATTCAACATGATCAAAACTGACTTTGGGCTTCAAATCAACTTTCTCCTCGTATTCCTCAATCCCAACAGACCGAAAATCTGCCTATTCCAGCATTGGATGCATTCACAACCCCTCTTGGGTACAGAGTTCCATAAATTGCAAATACTGAGTGAAGTATATCTCTTCAGTTCAGCCTTAAAGTATTGGTCCCTTACCCCAAGACATTATTCTATGTTTTTGTGCCCCTCCTCAAGGAATCTTCTCTCAAGATTTACCCTAATCAAGCACTTCAGGAATTCTGTATACCTCAAGTGGATTGTTTCTCATTCTACTTAACTCCAAAATATATAGCCTCAACTTCTCATCATCGGACACCCTTCATTCCAGGCACCAATTTAGCACTTTGCTCTACTCACTCCTATGCAAATATATCTTTTTGTAAATGTGGAAACCTAAACTGCAAGACCTAAACTGCATTTCTGGCTGAAGATGGCTCCAAATGCTTCAGCCCCATCTCCTGCACAGACGTGCTGGGCTCATTGTTAAGGATTAATATACTTGTGGATCCTGCTTTTTCTGCTGATTGTCTAATTGTCCACCCACCGTTCATGGTAGGATTGCAGGGATCAGGTCTGATCTGTTAGTTGTGGGATTGCTTAGTGCTTTTATTTCTTTATTTTTTCTAATTTATTTCTATAATCTGTTACGCTGGACTTCTATTTCTTTAATTTTCTATTTTTGTTTCCCCTAGGAACTTATACTTAAGAATTTGTACCTAGGTTACCTTTGTATCTAAGATAGCACTGTTAGTGGCAACTTGTACATTTTTCACTATGCTAATTTGAGTAGAGTCACAGAGATGTACAGCATGGAAACAGACCCTTCGGTCCAACTCTCATTCACGCTGACCAGATATCCCAAATTAATTTAGTCCCATTTGCCAGCAATTGGCCAATATCTCTCTAAACCCTTCCTGTTCATACACCCATTAAGTTGCCTTTTAAATGTTGTAATTGCACCAGCCTCCACCACTTCCTCTGGCAGTTCATTCCATACAGGTACCACCCTCTGTGTATGTGTGACAATAAAGCTAATTCTAATTTTACCTAACACATGCTGCTTATGCTGCTCGGCATGTGAATATAGCTTCACAAAATTGTCACCTCATTTTCAGGTATGCCTGGTACGGATCTTGGCAACCCCTCCCACATTCATCATTCAATCAGGGTTTATTCTCTGTCGGGATGGTAATGGTGGAGTGGGGAGCAAGTCAAGCTATGAGGTTATAGATTGTGATTGCTGCTGATGAACCATATCATTTCCGGTAGACCAGTTTTGAGTTTGAAATTTGTATCTTACACTCTGAAAAGAGATAAAATATTTGTTCAATGCCTCTTGTTCACTCATTTGCTTGTTATTTTTAGAGCACTTGAATGTGGCCTAACCTCCAAGTGGAGAATAATACTGAATCTTCTTGATGCTGTACTAGAAAAAAATGGAAATAATTTAACTTCCATTTAACACACTGTGCATCGTCGGAAATTTCACCCTTAAGTGTTCCAGATTAGCTGAATTGCCTTTTCTCATTCCAAACTTTTTACAGTCTGACCTTAACAATGGCATTTTATTTTTATTTCACGAATTGAGTTATGATGTTGGTTTGCAAGTTATACTCACCATTCTGTTCTAACTTCTCATGAGCCTGTCTGACCAATCCACACTGACGACTTATAGCTGCAAAACGTTTCTCCACTTCACTCAGTTGACTGAGCTGATTATCCTTCGCAACAGTCTGCAACTGCACCTTTTGTTCCTGAATAACAAGGATAAAAAACATACACAAACACTGTTTCTAATTCATTATTAAAGTAGTACAGATATTTCATATGAGTAGAAGTGTCACTAAGCTGAGCTGTAATGGGGTGAGATCTTAGAGGCATTTGAAGGACTGCAAAACATGTTTGGGACAGAGGGCAGTGGGTTCAAAACTCGGCAAAACGTTTCCAATTATTAGGGTAAAGATGGGACAATGTTTTCATCGAATCAGAATGACTATAGTACAGGAGGAGACCATTCATTTCATCGACTACATGCTAGCTCCCTGCAGTAATAATTTAGTTAGCCCAACATCCAAGCACTTTCCCAGCAGCACTGATGTTATTTCTCCCATTAAGTAAATATGCACTTCCTTTCCAAAATCCATGATTCAGTTCACTCTACCACCCGTTCAGGCAGCATATTCCAGATTCTAACCACTTGCATGAAGGAAGACGACAGTCTTAGCATGGTGGAAATACAATGGCACACATCGACTACCGTGTCAAAATTTCACACCAACTCATTTACTCTCAGTTAAGAGGTTAGTTATGAGGTTAGGTACATAGGGAGCAAAAGGGAATGATTTTAGCTTTGCCTTCTTCAAGCTGGAGGAAATTCTCGTCTTCTCAAAACTTATTGCTAGATAGGGTTTAGTGACAATACAGAGTCTAGATTAGAGTGGTGCTGGAAAAGCACAGCAGGTCAAGCAGCATCCGAGGAGCAGGAAAATCGACACTTCGGGCAAAAGCTCTTCATCAGGAATGAAGGGCTTTTGCCCGAAGCGTTGATTTTCCTGCTCCTCGGATGCTGCCTGTCCTGCTGTGCTTTTCCAGCACCACTCTAATCTAGACTCTGGTTTCCAACATCTGCAGTCCTTGTTTTTACCTACAGTGACAATACAGCCTGGGGTAAAAAAAAAGGAAATATTAAGTTCAGCATCATCTGCAAATATATGGAACCTGGCCCATCTGTACAATCATTATAGATTTCAGTACAATGTCTGTTTTTTTTTAAACTTGTCTTTGCAGATGACAAATTGGCCTTTTTTTCTCATCAGTTGTCAGCATTGCTGACAAGGACAATATTTGTTACTCATCCCTTATTACCCTTCCAAATAAAGGTGGCGGTTAGCCTTCTTCTTGAACCACTGCAGTCTAACTGGTGTTTGGTACATACACCCATATTGCAATCTTTTGCAATTGCTTTTGGATCTTTTAACATGATAAAGCATCACAATGAACTTCACTGGGGAAAATATAAAACAAAGTCTAACACTGATATTACAAAAAGATTCGAGCTGGTGGCCCAAAACATGCCAGGAAGATTTTGAGGACCTTAAACAAGTAAAGAGTGACGGAAAGGTTTCGGGAAAAAAATTCCAGTGCTCAGGGCCCGAGGGAGCGCTAGATATGCTACAAATTGTGGAGGAATAAAACTGGTAATTCTGAAAGGGCTAGATTTAGAGGAGCACTGGCACTGTGAGGTAGTAGTGCTAACCACTGAACCACAGTGTCACCACTAAAAATGTCATACAAGAAAAAAAATTAAATATGCAGGAGTCTTAGTGACAAACAAATAATTTCGAGAGAGAATGCTTTCAATGAAGAAAGGATCATAACACTGAAACAGTTTAAAAATATTTGAGCAATTTCAAACTGTGGATGAGGGAGATGAGAGTATATGCAACATGCAGTAAAAGTTTAGCTATTATACCATTCCTGGTAAATTAAAACTCTTACAATGTAATATTTCAATAGTGTAGATTGCAGTACACAGATTTACAGATGTTTTACTAGCAACTACTTTCTAAAACAAATTTAACAGTGTGATGCCTGACATTCAATCTTGCCTGCAATGCTCAAGAAATCAATTTTATTAATGCTGGCCCATCCTTCCACGGGTCAATATTGCTGCATTACCCATTTTTCCCAACGATGGATTGGATAGCAAAATAAGTCCTTACCAGTTCACTTAGTTTTTTTTCTAGGCTGTACTTGGAAACCTATGATGGAATATATCAACTGTAAATAACTTTAAAGATAAAAATAAAGACAGTCTGAAACAAAGAAGAATGATTGTCAACTCCTCCCCCATAGGATCACTTTAAAAACATGTGCAATCATAATTTTCTTATTTCTTTCAAAATCTTTTTAAAAGGTGATAAATAAGATAATCAACACATCAACATCAAAATAGCAATGCATGAAAACAACATTCACCTTCCAGGTCTGTTGGGCTTCAATATGATGACTGTTATTTAATATGCCTGCGAGAAAACTTCACTTGTCCCTGCTAAATATACTGCTATAACATTCTTCAATGAAGAAAGACAAATGAGTAAGTCTATTCATTATTTGGATTGATTTCCTTCACTCTGTTTCTAATTTTATTTTTATAAAGCATCATTGTAAATAAATATTCTAAATATTATTTATACTTTCTGGCTTTCTACTATCGGACACAAAGCGGTTGTAAGAATCTTCAATGGCCTTGCAGTTCTGTCACATAAGATCCTTTTGAAGACTATTTCAGTTTAAAATGCCTCATGAAGCTTGATCTTCAGCCTGCTTGTTTTCTGAATTGAATTGTAATGTTTTCTTCACTGCAACATGTCACAAAACACTTTATATTTACAGCTTCAGTATTCCATTTTATATTTTCCATACTCAGACCTAATTAAAATTCCTGCATAAAGAGAGTAGTTTGTTATTTGTGTCACCTTTTACTTGTTTTAATCATCTAGTTAATCTAGGGTGAGCTATCAAAACCAACAAAATGCCTCCTCATGTCTGACCTTTTGCGCTTAGCTACAAGGATTTGTTTGGCTTGTTCAATCTGTGACATAGCATAGGTGATGTATAGGATTTAACATGCTCTGCTGCACATGACACATAGGTACTGTAGAGCAATCAAAAGAACTCTTGGCCTTCTCTAAGTGAGATAATGGAATTTTTTTACATTAAATGACAGTGAGCCTAAATAGATAACACAGTATGATATTTGCCTGCGCTTACGAGGTCAGCAGCACCCCATTCAAGAATTATTGCAGATGTTCCAGTCATTGACTTTATTTTGGATACTGCTCTTTTGAAAATCAGCTGTCGAATTACCCAGGTAATATATTTACAAAAGCACTTTTCCTATACTTAATGTACTTAAAAGAATTAGAATTTTATTCAGAGTGAATCTAGTCCCATGAAAAAAACCTATAAGTAAATATGTCTAAGATTTTTATTTCTTTATTAATCTGCGTCGTATTAATGCAGTAGCTATGGATACTATATTGTGTGGCAAATCAGGATTTATTTTAATGTAAGTATAAAATATAAAAGCATGACTAATAATCTGTTAATTTACATACTCACCCAATAATTTGGAAAACAGTTACTATGATATGTTGCAATTAATCCATCCAAGCTATGCTCAATCTGTTTACACGGTAATAAGTCACAAGTGCTTTCAAGACTATGGCATGAATTTACAATGTATTGCTTAATCCCATATATATTGGATATGAGCATCTTTGTAATAAGTCCATAATAAAAATAAACCTCTGGCTTATTTTAGTTTTCTCAATTGTAAATCAGAGTTCCGTATTAGCAAATTACGAGTAATTGATTAAAATATGCAGAAATAGCTACTGGATTAACAATACCGATATTAACAATTTTAGTTTATGGGGCATAAAATAACAGGATTTCCTTCAAATATTAAATAAATTTACAAGTTTACTGAAAAAAGATGACCAAGTTCCATGATCAATGTTATGTAATTAATTTAACTACAGAAATTATGAAACCAGGTTAGATCAGGCTGTGCACATTTCTATTTAACATTTCACTGGCCACATTATATAAAATACTGATCTATGTTGATCCTATACCTGCAGTCCTTTCAATTCTTCCTTCAATCCACTGATTTCTCTTTCTTTCGACTCCATGCTAATCTGGAACTTGCCCTACAAAGAACAGTATAATTATCACAATTATCCAGTGCATGTTCAGACTTCTAAATAGAGATTAGCATGATTAATATATACAAAATAAAAGGAATAACCTCACTTATTTTAGAACTGAACAAAATTGACATTTATCTCCTTAAATATGTCATGATTTTTGTTTGAAGATACAGTTATATCCTTTATAAATACTGTGTTCATAAATATAACTGAAAGCTAATTTGAGAAGAAGGTACTTTCTGTTATTTATTAGTAATGAGCCATCAATTTTGTGGAAACCTGGAATGCATCATTATTATGAAGGAATAGACTGTATTTGCTGTGAAAAAACTAAGTTAGGATACCCTATTTCCATTAAGGTTTGTTTTGATAAGCATTTTTGTAAAATCACTGATAGTAACAATTTCACCTAAGTGTCCTTATAAAATTAAGATATGGACAATTAATGTTGTGATACTAGTTACATCTAAAACTATCACAGAACTGAAATAATAATTACAACAGTAACAGAAACAAAAGACATAATAAACATTTACGTGCAAAATGTTCTCTTATACAGCTTTTACTATGTGTTTTAGTATTCTTAATGATAAGCAATACCTTCTCCTCTTCCACTGCATTAATTCTTGTCTGAAACTATAAGGAAACAAATCCAGTCAATATCAAGGTTCGATAAAATAAACATGAAACAAGCCCACATCATAACCATTTTCCACATGACAGCATTTTACTCTTACAGTTTATGGGCAACATGTGAGAAAATAGATTTGATTCCTGAAATTGAAAATTAAGGGATTTTGTTTACTACATTTCTTTTCAGGACTCTATTTTAATTTGTTTCCATCCACACAAAAGCTTAGGGAGTACACACCTGATAGAATGAGGGCTGAATTTTACTAAAATTTAAATCAGCAGTCAATTCTGACAGGTTTATGGAGATTTCTCTCCATGAGCTCGAGACATTTACTTAGGAAGATAGGAACACAGGAATTAGGAGTGGGAGTAGACAATTTAGCCCTTTGAGCCCTCTCTGCCCTTTAACATGATCATGACTGATTTTACCCTGGTCTCAACTCCACTTTCTTGCCTGCTCCTATAGTCTTTTATCCCTCTCTGCATCAGAAACATATTTCTTTCTTGAATCTGTTAATTGATCCCGCCTCCACTGCTCTCTGGGCAGGGAATTCCAAATTCACAATACTCAGAGATGTAGTTGCTCCTCATCTCAGTTTTGAACCTACCTCCTCTCACTCTATATCTATGACCTCTTGATCAAGACTGTCCAACAAGAAGGAACATCCATTTAACGTCCAACTTATCAGTCCCCTTTAGCACTTTATATACTTCAACCAGATCCCTCCTCATTCTTCTAAACTCCTGCGAGTACAAAGCCAAGCAATTCAATTGCTCACGACAGCCCTTTTATCCCCTGGAATCAACTTTGTGATTCTTCTCTGAACTACATCCAGTGCAACCACATCTTTCCTCAAGTAAAGAGACCAAAACTGGACACTATGTCCCAGGTATGGACTCACCAACGCTTTATTTAATTGTAACAACACTACTTTTATAATCCAGTCGTTTTGCAATAAATACCAGGATTCCATTTGCCTTTCTTACTATATGCTGCACCTGCATACTCTGCATTTGTACTTTGTGATTCATGTACTAAAATGCACAAATCCATCTGCACTGATGAACTTTTAATCTATTTCCCATTTAAAAAATAACTTGCCCTTTTAGTTTTCTGGCCAAAATGGCACAACCTCACACTTAACCACGTTAAACTCCATCTGCCAGCTTCTGGCCCATTCTCATAGCCTATCAATATCAATCCTTAAACTCTTCAGCTCCTCATCACTGCCTGTTTTCCAACCTATTTTAGTACAGGTAGTTCTTCTATAACGAAATGATTATGTCCTTGTGCAACCCACCATTATAGAAACATTGTGCTTTAGAAACAGCGCTTAAAATGTTGGTGTTGTAATAGTGTTAAAGCCAACCAGTGTTTTAAAAATTTGCACTTTAGGAACAGTATCCCCAATTCGTCAATTGCCTTACAGCAAATTCACATGAACAAAATATGCATTATAGCAGAATGACCTGTATTATGCACGAACCTTGCTATGTTACACTCTGTTCCTGCATGTAGATCATTTATACAGATTGTAAACAGTTGAGGTCCAAGAACTGAACCCTATGACAACACACTAGGTAGATTAGATTAGATTAGATTCCTTAGTGTGGAAACAGGCCCTTCAGCCCAACCAGTCCACACCAACCCTCCGACGAGTAACCCACCCAGACCCATTTCCTTAGAGTTCGCCATCTAATTTATCCCGACCCCCTGCTTTCTGTCATCAGCTAATCCTGTATCCAAGCCAATACCTTAACCCCCCCCCCCACTCCCCAGGACCTTCTGGATCAGTCTTTCATGCTGCACCTTGTGAAATGCCTTCTGGAAGTACAGACATACCACATCCACCAGGTCCATCTTGCTTGGAACAGTTAATTTGCTTAGCAACATCCAAACCAGAACCAATCAAAATAAATGTCTGATTAAATGGTCATCTGGTTCTAATGGAGGTTGATACCAACAAGGTTCGATGAAAATAATTTGTATATACAATTGCACCTTTTTTGAAAAAGGGGTCATGGAGGCAGCCAAACTCTGTTACATCCCCATAGTAATGCCCAGACCAATCAGAATCTATCTACCTGGTCTAAGCATTACGATTGAGAGTTAACAATTCATGCTGCGTCTTCATGCCAATAATGGCTTAACCAATCAGCACCCTCTTCTCATGCTATATAAAATGGTTCTCTTTTTCTCCCCAAGTCTGTTTCTGGCATGCTAGATCTGTTGAGTACAAGATGAAAAGCTTCAACTTCCCCTCCTTTAACAAAGAAGCTGCAGTTCTATCAATATTTTGATACATTAGCTAGAACCTTAAAAATATCACTTATTAGTATAATCACACAACACAGGAAATCCTATGCTGTTAGAACAGAATAGAATAGAATGCCTACAGTGTGAAAACAGGCCATTTGACCCAACAAGTCCACACAGAACCACCGAAGAGTATCCACCCAGACCCATTCCCCTACCCTATTACACTACAGTTCCCCTGACTAATGCACCGAACCTGCACATCCCTGAACACTATGGGCAATTTAGCATGACCAATTCACCTAACCTGCTCATCTTTGGACTGTGGGAGGAAACCTACGCAGACATGGAAGGAATGTGCAAAGTCCACACAGACAGTCGCCTAGGCTGGAATCGAAACCAGGTCCCTAGTGCTATGATGCAGCAGTTCTGGCATTTTACCTGCTAAAATTATATTGATTCACTTAAGGTATATATAAAAGTTGTCCAGAATGGACATTAAGTGTTTTAATCCTGAAGTATGGCAAATGCATTTAAGTCTAATGTCATGCATTTAGTTTATGCAGCTACAATCAGTTACCTTTGAAATTATTCTACATGCATTGCAACGAATTGCTCCATCTTACACCATCACTGGTGGGTTTGTTAATGTCTCTCAGTATGAGGCGATGGCAAAAAAAATACAAGTTCTCATAAATTAATTATACCCCATATTACAGATGATTGTTCATTTTCAACAGCGTAGATAGTTTTTACAAAATTAGATTTTAATGATCATAAAATCATTATAAAATCTGTTTGTAAAATCTCATTGTGAAACAAAATGTTTTTTGCAAACACAAAAAAATCGGTACCTGCTTTTTTAGGACAGCCATAGCTTCTTCATGTTGACTAGACAACACATTGCACTGATGCTGCAATGACTCCTGTTTTGCAAATAAATATCAGTGAACCATATTCCATATTACAAGTTACAGGTTAATAAATGAAGCAAACAAACACTTTATTTTATTAACTGAAGAACTTCGTATGCTGGAGATCTGAAACAAAAACAGAAAATGCTGGTCTAGCAGTGTCTGTTGCAAGAAAGCAGAGTTAATCTTTCAAGTCCAGTGACCCTTCATCAGGAATGTTACCTCTACTTTCTTCCCACAGATGCTGCCAGATCTGCAGAGTTTTGCTAACAACTTCTGTTTTCACTTCAGTTATACACTGGTTAAACACAGATTGCAATATTTGGACCTAACTGTCAGTCATAACTATCAGCAATTATTAATTATTGATTTCTTAAATTCTTTCACTGGATATAGGTGCCAGTCTAGATCAGCATATTGGCTGGAAAGATGATGGTGACCTACATATCAAATATAACAATTATTTTTAATCTACCTGTTCGAACATATTATGACATACTTCTGTGGCAGGTGGCTCTTGAACCTGGACCTTCTGGTTAAATACTACAACCGCACCAAATTTAAACTTTGTGGTAGATTATTGAACAAAATAACCTCCAGAGTCTCACGGTACTAGTCAGTGATCATTTATTGAACCAACTTTGGCACAATCTATCCAAGGTTCTGAGATAGCACTCCAACCCAATGACGATTCATCAGATATAAATCGTGTAGATAGCATGTTTCTCAAATTCCAGAAACGCTTTGTTTTAATTATCTTGTGTTTTTTTTAAACATTCCAAAAGTACCAAGACCTCTGTTACCACTCCGTATCTTTCCATGTGCCATCCTAACTCCTCTCCGAAGCGTATGCTTCATTCCCATCCTTGACTGAAACCCATTCCTTTATCTTTCTTGGTGGTATAGTTCATCCTCATTTTCTATTTTCAAAGAAGGTTTCAGGGTTAGTGCTGGTTCAGCCAAGTTGCATTTTCACAGAAACTCTGTCTGCTACATCAGCATGAGCATGTTTATGCATTGTAACTGATTTTTTTTTATCTTACTACTTTCTTGCATAAGAATAAACGAAAAATGAATCTTAAATGATTTATATGATTATTGCTTATGCAGTTAGCTGAAACTCTCTACCTCATTCTAATACCAGCTGGAACTTCATGTTGTTTTAGATTAACTCATGTCATACCTAAATTTTCCCTTAACATTGGATCATATCAAAGAGATCCAGATAACAAATACTAAAAGAAAGACATAGTTGCATTTACTTGATAAATCATCAGTTTCCTCACATCGCTTCATAGCCAATGAAGTACTTTAAAGTACTGTCATTATTTTACTGTTAGAATAAGCAGCCAATTTGTGCACATCACGTTTCCACTAATGGCAATGCAATGACAAACAGGTGATCGGTTTTTGTGCTGTTATGTGAGGGGTAAACATTGGGCAGACACTCAGGAATAACTCCCCAATTCTTCAAAATGGTGCCAAGGAATCTTTAGCTGTCTGAGTGTATCTTAGTTTAATATCTGATCCACAAAAAATGGTAACCCCGGAATGTTGACTGCAGGGAATTCATTGATGTCAAAGGCATTGAATGTTAATGGTTAGATTCTCTCTTATTGGAGATGATCATTGCCTGGCATTTGTTTAGCATGAATACCACTTGCCACTGGTAGGCCCATTTGCTGCATTTACTGCTTCAGTATCTGAGTGTCACGAATGGTGTCGAATATCGTGCAATCATCGACAAACATTCCCACTTCTGACCTTATGATAGAGGGAAAGGTCATCAATGAAGCAGCTAATAATTAATAATAGGTCTGTGATGTCCTCATAGTTACGTGACCCCCAAGCAGTCCATGTCCAACTTCTTAGAGGCAAGTGGCATACAGCCACATGAGATTGGACAGTCTGGTACCAAAACAAGGCTATGGTCATCACATTGTGTACAGTGGTCAGAGATGGATTTGTACTTGTAATGCCTCATTTCGTGACTGAGCTCTGAACCCAGGACTTTAGTCATTAGAGGAAAGGCAGCGAAGGGGCAACATTGCATAACAGTTAAGAATTTGAAAGGAAAATGGCTAAATTTTTGAAGTCAAACATGTGAATATACAGATTTTTTTTTAAAAACAGAAACCTGCAAGTCTAAGTTTAATAGGGTAATGAATCTTATTTGTGCAAAATAGAGCTGTTTGCTGTGACCACTTTTCCAAATGGTTCCACAAATCATTTAAGAGTACAATGTGCACAACCCTCACCACATCTCACCAGAATACATGGAAATCAAATGAATAAAAAACATTCTGAAGAATTCATACATAAATATATCAATTCCATTTTGTATGCCTAGTTTTATTCTCTTTTCAAACAATTTCTGTACGTATTTCTGAAATATCAACTAACACTTCGAATTAACAAATGGTAATCAGTTTTAAAGGTAATTTTTAGTGAGTGGGTAAGGGAGTTAAGTGAAGGGTCAAACAGGAGTTGCTCCTTTACCTTTTCACCCTGCAGAAACTGGTTCTCACTCTTACAGAGGAAGCTAGCGAGCTTTAAGTGAGTATCTGGCAAATATTTAATGTCTAACCTATTCCTGAGGTTTAAAACAGTACAGGAACTGAGGCAGGGTCAAGAAATACATTAAAAAGAAAATAATTGAATAAAATAATTACATAATTAACTAAAAAATACATTAAGGATGGCAAGACAGGTGATATATCACACTGCAATATGCAGGATGCCCTGCATACTAGTATGATTGGGGCAAACATATGTGCAATATTTGCAGTTCAAGGAGCTTTAGCTCAGAATCAACAAACCAGAGAATGACCTATCGATGCTATGATGCTTCAAGGAGGGGTTACATTACCAGGATTGTTGGTTCCAAGAGGTGACCACATACCTTAGGGTAGAATCTTCTGATTTGATCAGTGGTCAGGAACTGCTGAGCAGGGCTCTAGCTGAGGCAAATAAGGAATACGTAGGCATGGAGTGCAGAAGAGTCAGTTTTTGTAACTGCCACAACAGTTTTGAGGTTTTTTTCACTTTGCTTAGATGCGAGTGGGGGCCTGCAAGGTGCATGAACTAACTAGCAATAGCACTGCAGTCCAAAAGGCTATTCAAGTAGGGGAGGAAGAAAAAGAATGTATTCATAGTAGGAAGCACCATACAGAACAAGAGATTGACACTGTTGTTTGCAGCAAAGAGTGAGAACCCAGAAAGATGTGTTGCTAGCCCACTGCCAGGATTTAGACATCTGCTCAAGACTGGAGAGGAAATTACAGAGAAATGGGGAGGATCCAATTGTTGTGGTCTATGTACATACCAATAACATATAGGCAGGACAAGAAAAGAGGTTCTGTATAATCATAATAATCACAATTTGGTACCTCACACCTCGTAAAGTATCTTAAAAGTGATAACCTCTGTATCAGACAAATGAATACATGGCTCAAAGACTGGTGCAGAAGTGGATTCTGGTTCATGAGGCACAGGCATCCAGTACTAGGGAAAAATGGAGGCTATACCTTTGACATGATCAACAGCTGGACTGTATCCTTGTGAGACACATCATTAAAGAAATAGATGGTGTTTCAAAATAAAAAGTGAGAGCAAGGAATCAAATTTGGGAAGGTGTGGCAAGTCAAAGATTAGAACAAGGGTAAAGAGAAAGGTATCAATAGGGGAAATGACAAACAGATCATGACTGAAAAGGACAGAGTACTAATCTAGAGTAAATCTACAGGTAAGCTAGAGGTGACAAAAATCTTAAAAGGACAAAACTAAAAGTTTTGTATATGAACACATATAGCATTCAAACCAAAACAGCATAAATAGAAATACATAAGCATAATTTGAGAGCTGATACACAAGGCATGGCTACAGGATGACATAGACTGGGACCTAAATATTGAACAATTCATGACATTTAGAAGAACAGGAAGCTTGGTATTAGCACAATAGAGAAGGATAACCCAAGTTCAGGAAACCAGGATACAGAAGCAGATCGGGTAGAGATGAAAAATGATTAAGGCAGTCACTTCGAACTCAAGAATGAGAAGCAGGAGTAGGTTATTCAGCTCATCAAGCCTGCTCAACCATTTGACATGATCATAGCTGATCTCAACTCGGAATCAATTCCACTTTCCTGCCTGCTGTCCACGACCCTTAAGTCATCACTAATTAAAAATCTAACTCCTCCTTAAATTACTAAATGTCACACTGCCAACCGCACTCTGGGGTAATAAATTGCACAGATTCACAACCCTTTGCAAGTAGTAATTTCTCCTCATCTCTATTTTAAATCTGCGAGACCTCATCATAAAACTATGATCTCTTGTTTTAGTTTGCCCCACATGAGGAAACATTCTTTCTGTATTTACTCCCTAATGGCGTGGTGGGTCTATCTACAGGACACGGACTGCAACAATTCAAAAAGGCAGTTCACCACCAGGTTCTCAAAGGCAGCCAGGGATAGGCAATTAATGATGGCCCAACCAGCAACACTCACATCCAATGAAAGAATAAAAAAGGTTTGTCAATCTCCTTTAGCATCTTAGATATCTCACATAGATCTCCTCTCTTTCTTCTAAACTCCAGAGAGTATAGGGCTAAACTGCTCAATCTCTCTTCATAAGACCAACCTCTCATCTCTGGAATCGATCTGGTAAACATCCTCTGAACTGCCTTCAATACAACTACAGGGGACTAAAATTGTAGGAGGTAATTCAACTCCTCAAGCCTGCTCCACCATTTGACACAATCATGGCTGATCTTACATCAGAGTCATCACTAATTTAAAAATATATCTCCTCAAATTTACTCAATGTCACAACATCCACTGCACTCCAGAGATTATAGGGATAAACTGGTCAATCTCTCTTCATAAGACCAACCCCATATCTCTGGAATCAATCTGGTGAATCTCCTCTGAACCGCCACCAACTACAGGGGACCAAAATTGTACACAATACTCCAGGTGTGGTTTCATTATATATTCTGTCTGATACTTTTAGAAACTATACTAAAAATATTCTGTGAACTCCTTATTTAGACTATCTTTGGTCAACTGATTTTTCCAGTTAAATGTAGATTAAGAAACTGAAGACAGACAGAGCCCTCGCACATTCAAAGATAGCAGGAAAGAACTCAAAACAAGGAATTAAGATGGCTAAAGAGAGCCACTAAATGTCTTTAGCAAAAATGATTAAATTTCAAGGCATTTTATACATATTTAAGGAACAAGAGGGTAGCTAGGGAAAGGGTAGGACCACTCAATGACAAAATTGATGCATGGAACCAGAAGAAATGGGCAAGATCCTTAATCAATAATTTGTGAAATAACTCTTCAGAGGTAGGCATCCTATCACCAATCACCCTTCATTTACAAATTCTCAGTCTTTGACAATGGCACTGCCTCTCACTGGGACCTAATATCCCGGGCATTCATCCTTTTATGTCACCCAGGCCTCCCTGTTTAAAGCAGATTAACAGCCCCAATCAAGGAACTCAAAGGAGAAGGACAGAGTGAATGGTGAGTCTCAAGAGGGGTATGTTGATATTCTGGGGCAATACCATAAAAAGGTATTGGGTGTTTTAAAAAGCATTAAGGCAGGCAAGTCCCCAGGATCTGCTGGGATCTATCCCAGAATGCTGAGGGTGGCAGGTGAAGAAATTTCTGGAGTCTTGTACAAAATCTTAAGGTCACTGGAGAGATCCCAGACAACTGGAAAACAGCCAAAGTTGTTCCTTAAGGGCAACAAAGATATTTCAGGAAATTACAGGCCAGTAACCTTTATATCAGTGGAGGGAAATCATTGGAGAAAATCCTTGAGGCTAGGATTTTACTCATATTTGGAAAAATAATGACTTGACAATGACAAGCAGCATGGCTTTATGTGGGGAAGGTCATGTCTCACAAATTTGATTGAGCTCTTTGAGGAAGTGACAAAGATGATTGATGACAGCAGCGCAGTAGATGTCTGTATGGGCTTTAGCACTGCCTTTGACAAGGTCCCTCATGGCAGACTGATACAAAAGATGAAGTCATATGGCATCCATGGTGAGCTGGCTTAGTCATATGTGACAATGCTCCTTTAACAAGGTTATGTTGTCCTTGTTTTTATTTTAAGAGGAATTGTAGAGGCAGAGGTTCCAATATATCTGGAAATATCTATTTGAGAAAACTTTTAAGTGTGTTTTTAAAACGCTTGTGCAGTGAAAGGGGAGTGGCCAGTTCTCCCAGTTCAGGGTTTTTTTCTGGTCTGGGAACTCAGAGAAACTGTTGGACCCAAAGAAACAGCTCCATGCTGATTCTCTCTCTCTGTAAGAACCGGTGTTTTATTTTACCTTTTTGCCAAGGGGTGTTTATAAGACGTTGCAGGTATTTGTAACAGCTCTTTGTTAAGTTGCGATTTTGTGTCGGTTGGATTTTCAAATATTTATGTTGTTATAAATTTGGTTTTCTTTTCTTCCTGTGTAAATAAATTGCTTTGTTTCAAACAGAGGGTTTTGATCAGCTGCTGGAATATCCACCTTACATCTGCTTAAAACTATTCGAAGAGTTAGGGTCTGGGCTACCTTCTTGAAATGTTTTAAGGGGGTTTGGCATGGTCCATAACATATAGTAGACAGAGAGTAGTGGTGGAAGAGTGTTTCTCTGATTAGAGATCTGGGACCAGTGGTGTGCTGTGCAGGGATCAATGTTGTTTGAAATATATACATCAATGATTTGGAGGACAATGTAGGTGGTCTGCAGGTAGTAAGTTTGCAGATAACACAAAGATTGGAGGAGCTGCAGAAAATGTGAAGGATTGCCACAGGATACAGAATATAAATAGACTGGAGACTTGGGCAGAGAAATGGTAGACGGAGTTTAATTAGGACAAATGCAAGGTGATGCATTTTGGCAGGTATAGTATAGGAGGGAAGTGTACAGTAAATGGAGGAACTCTTAGTAGCATCAACATACAGATGGATCTAAGCATATAGATTCACAATTCCCAGAAAGTGGCAACACAAGATGGTCAAGAAGGCTTATAGCATATTTGCTTTCACCGGTCAGGGCACAGAGTATAAAAATTGGCAAGTCATGTTGCAGCTATGTAGAACTTTAGTTTGGCCACATTTTGAATATTGTGCATAGTTCTGGTCATCACACTACCAGAAGAACGTGGAGGCTTTGGAGAGGGTACATAAACAATTTACCAGGATGTTGTCTGGTTTGCATAATATTAGCTATGAGGAGAGATTGGTCAAACTTGGTTCGTTTTTACTCAAATGTTGATGGATGAGGGATGACCTTATAGAAGTTTACAAAACATGACAGTCATGGATAGAATGGACAGTCAGAGTCATTTTCCCAGGGTGAAAATGTCAATTACTCGGGGACATTGGTTTAAAGTAAAAGGAAATAAAGTTTAAAGGAGATGAGAAAGGCAAGTTTTTTTTTACAGAGGGCAGTAATTGCCTGGATTGTGCTATCAAAGGAGGTGAGGGAGGTGGATACAATAGCAATGTTTAACAGATATATGAATAAGCAGGGAATAAAGGGATATGGACTGCGTAGAGGCAAAAGGTTTTTAGTTTAGAAAGGCAGCATGTGTTGGCGCAGAGTTGGTGGGCTGAAGGGCCAGTCCTGTGGTGTACAGTTCTTTTGTTCTTTGTTCTAAAAGAATATTACCATTTATTGCAAAAGAAGTTGAATACAAAAGTACAAATGTTGAGCTTCAATTATACTGGGCAATGCTGAGGCCATGCCTGGAGTACTGTGAACAACACTGATCTCCTAAATTAAGAAAGAATATAAATGCGTTCAAAGCAGTTCATATAATGTTTACTCAACTAATAAATGAACGGACAGACTGTCTTATGAGGAACAGTCTCGGACTATGTACACAGCAGTTCAGACAAGTAAGAGGTGACTTGATTAAAATATGTTCAATCCTGAGCGGTCTTGATAGGGTGGAAGGGATGTTTACTTTGTGAAAATATCTAGGGGTCACTGTTTAAGAATAAGCAGTCACTCACTTAAGTTAGAGCTGGAGATATTTTTACTCAAAGTGAACATTTCGAATTCTTCCTCAAAACAAAGGGGATACATAGTATTTAAATATTTTTAAAGCAGGAATAGGTAGATTCTTGATAGCAAGAGAGCTAGGCAGGAGTAATCAGATCAGCCATGATCTTAATGAGTGGCAGAAAAGGCGTGAAGGGCTAAGTGTTCCTAATTTACATGTCCCTATGTTCACTGACAATCTTTTCTCCAGTTATGACCATCATTCACAGCATAACATTTTTCTTAAGTATCTTTTTGGATATTTTCACTTTATTTAGTCATTTTGTGCAAATCCTTTCCTGCTCATTCCAATTTTCAAACTAATTGCATTGTAGCACAAACAACTTTCAACATGCAGCTACCACAACAGTTTCTCATTTACCCTGAAAACAATAACTATTAACTTATACTCAGGCTTAGATCCAATAAGTTCAACTACCCCTCCCATACAGTAAGATGCACACCACCCAGATCATCAAACATATTAGACCCCAAGAACAACCACAATCCCATTCTTCAAGACCTCCACGCAGCCAGCAAATACTCACTGAAGAGCTGAGGATAATGCACATATTCAGGAGAGGTCTCCAGGGAGTGAATTAGGTTTGCCCTCACCTTACTGAAAGCAGTTGTAAGCAATGGGGTAAGGGGAAAGCTGTCACAAGCGCAAAGGAGAACTGTGAGGATACAATCAACATTTACGTTTCTCTTCTTGTGTTATTGAGAGCATTTGCTACAAATATTCAGCAATATCACAACCTGAAAGAATACAGATTAGGTGCGAGAAAGTGAGATTAGAATGGATGGCTAGTCTAATCAGCCAACAAAGACATGAGTGGACTCTGATGTAACTTTGATGTAACTATTTTCTGTAGTATAAAAAGAACATTTTAATAAGATACTGGCTACTTTCTAATCCAATCCACAGGATTTTAACAATCTGTATTGAGGACAGCCCAGCCGTCATGATGCTGGAAGTGGGCAATCAGGATCTCAAGCCTTCCAGTTACAATTTTGCTCAAGACAAACTTATCAATGATCTGGAGTATGGACAGCAAATTTCCAAAAACGGATTCTACTTTACAGTAGTATAGTACAGCTCCTAGCTAAACAGCATTAGTACAAGATGTGCTTTCTGAACAAACAGTTGCAAGTTTACAAGGATACAGTTTACAGAAAAGAACATGAGAAAACAATTAGAGAGATAAGCAGTTCTTATATCATAAAAATTTTCAAAAACAAAAGAAACTATATCACTTTTTTTAAAACACCTCACTGATAGTACTCAAAGAAGCTACCCTCTTATGAATGTGTTTTTGCATGATGAGCCCTAATATGAAACAATATTATCTGATAATAAAAAAATACCTTTTGCCACTCTAATTCTTGCTTTTCCACCGCAAGGTTTCTGATCTGATCTTCATATCGACTTTCTGCAGCCTTAAACATAAAAGATGTTATTTTTCAATAAATTTGTATTAAGTAGTATTCTAATAAAATTCAAATTTCGATTGTGTCAACATTAGTTTGACCTGCTATATGAACACGCAAAACAATTCAATAATCTGAACTGACTGTAATAATGTCTTATGTGCTATATGGCCTTTTACGATGATAATAAAATATAAAGTTTGCAACACTGGTATTATAAAGAAAACAATTTTTACTGAAAGCTACATCACACAAAACTGTAATTATTCCTCCTCCACTTCCCCAAGGTGGGAAAATAAAGCAAATTACCTCATGCACCTTCTGATTTTTTATTTAGAGGTAGGAGTACAATCTTGTGCAGTGTTATTTATACAATGTCATTAGAGAGTGCTGCTACCATAACAGTGGAAATTACACACAAGATAAAGCACTTAAGCATTTCAAAGTGCAGAATAAAAAAAATGCAAAGAAAGGTCACATCTCCTTGTTCAAGTTTTGTAGAGATAACTCAATAGCAACGTTTCTTTTCATCTTTTTGTAGCCACATATAGCACAAAAGCAGAACTAATAAAATTCATCACTCTGTCTATGTGACAAAGATAATAGACTGTCTACATTACACAAAACCTGAATTCACTCTGCTTGTTCTGCTCCGCTGAGCAAATTTTGTCAAACTTCAGTAACTAAAAGGTACTTTACTCTTCAGCTGACCGATTTTGCTTTTGGAGATATATACCAGACACCAGTGCAGTACTGAGGGAGAATTGTAGTTGCAGGTGCCTCTCCTTGAATGAGGTTACATCTGCTTGCTTGTGTTGATCTTTAAAAATTCCATGGAACAATTTAAAGAATAAGGCAGAGTTCTTGAGTGCGGTTAATATTCTTCTCTCAATTAAGTTGACAAAAATAGGTTAATTGCATATTCATCTGATTGCTTTTTTTTTAAAAAGGATCTTAGTATAAGCAAAATGATTGCCATGTTCATCCACACAGTAATAACAAAAATAAATTGTCCATGCGACATTTTTGGATTTCCAGAGAAATATGCTGTAGGTTGTTTATCTTTTAAAGACAACTTACAGGGTTACAAAGATAGCCCACATTCTTTGAGGTCAGTAAAGTGATGGTATTGAAATAAATAGGCACAGAAAATCAGAAAAGCAATACAACTAAAAGACAAAAAATGTACTCATCATATTATTTTCCTAATCAATGTTTTATCCTAGATCTTAAACATTTAAAGGGTAATTTCTGAAAACTTCTACAATTAAACATATTGAAAGCTGACTGTTTCTATAACATATCTTCAATTTGTCAATTATTTGGTGGAACAATTGCATTAAACATTAGGTTGAATCTTACACAGCTGCTGACAGAAGAAGGTTTAATCAGATGGCAGAATACCCTGCCACATTCCTGCCTCCACCAACCAGGTTAGGTACATCATAATATAGTCTATGGACAGCTTTTCCTCTCTGCTTCCAATCAGAGTCATAGAATCATAGCGATACTCAGCTCCAAAATAGACCCTTCGGTCCAATTCATCCATGCCGACCAGATATCCGAAATAAATCTAGCCCCATTTGCTAGTATTTGGCCCTATCCCTCTAAACCGTTTCTATTCATAAACCCATCCAGATGCCTTTAAAATGTTGTAATTGTACCAGCCTCCACCACTTCCTGACACCACGTCCTACCTTCACCTTGCCCACAATCCCACCGTGACCTATCATGCCAAAATCACTTGCACTGTACGTGCCCTCATTGCCTCTGGTGATCTCCCCTCCACTGCCTCCACACTCAGTCCCACAGCCCCACACTGCCCAGTTCTATCTGCTCCCCAGGATCCACAAGCTCAACTACGCCGGCAGACCCATCGTCTTGGCAAGCTCCTGCCCCACCGAACTCACCTTATATCTCCACTCAATCCTCTCCCGCTTGGTTCATGCACTTGGTTCAGGCACTTCCCATCTACATCTGCGACACCAACCATGCCCTCCATCTCTTCAGTAACTTCCAGTTTCCTGGTCCCTAGCGCTTTATCTTCAGTATGAACATCCATACTTCAGAAAGATGGCCTCCAGGCCATCTGCTTCTTTCTCTCCAACATTCCCATCCAGTCCCCCTCCACCAATACCCTCCTCTGCCTCGCTGAACTGGTCCTCACCCTTAATAACTTTTCCTTTAACTCCTCCCATTTCCTCCAAATCCAGGGAGCAGTTATGGGCACGCGGATGTGCCCCAGCTACACCTGCTTCTTTATCAGATATGTCAAACTGTCCTTCTTCAATAGCTACACACCGTGCCCCAACTCTTCTGCCGTTACATCGATGACTGCATCGACACAGCGTCCTGCACCCAGGCTGAATTGAGCCAGTTTATCGATTTCGCCCACAACTTCCACTCCACCCTCAACTTCACTTGGCCCATCTTGGACACCTGCCTCCCCTTTCCATCTCCAGCAATAGTCTCCAGATGGACATTAACTACAAACCCACAGACACCCAAAACTACCTGGACGACACCTCCTCCAATCCAATATCCTGTAAGAACTCCATGACAGTCTCCCAAATCCTCTGCCTCTGCCACATTCCACTCCCAAGCATCCCAGATGTCCACCTATTTCAAACATTGTTTTTTCTTCCCTCTGTCATCCAGACAGCCTCCACCACACCACCTCCATTTCCCATTCCACTGTTCTAAACCTCCCCTTCAAACACAATAAAGACAGAGATCCTCCTTGTTTCACCTACCACCCCACCAGTCTCCACATTCAATGCAGCATCCTTAAACACTTCCACCAAATCCAACTAGACTCCACCACTAAGAACATCTTCTCCTCCCCACCTCTCTCTGCCTTCCACAAGGACCGTTCCCTTCGACAGTCTTTGGTTTGTGCCACTCTCCTCACCAACCCCACTGAACCCCCAGGTACCCTCCCCTGTAACCAGAAAAGATGCAAAACCTGCCAGTGCACCACCCCCTCACTCGATCCAGGGCCCCAAACAGTCCTGTTAGGTGAGACAGAGGTTCACCTGCCTCTCTTCCAATCTAGTTTACTGCATCAGGTGCTCCCGATTTGGTCTTCTCCACATCAGGGAGACCAAATATAAACTTAGGGAATGGTTAATCAAGCATCTCAGCAGGGTTCATAGGAGCCAACCAGACTTCCCAGTTACCGCCCATTTTAATTCCCCTTCCCCTCCCTTTCCAACATGACCATCCTTGGCCTCCTCCATTGCATGAACCAAACCGCAAATTGGAAGAACATCATCTTACCTTCTGCCTGAGCATCCTGGAGGACTCCACACTGAATTCTCCAATTTTAAAAAACCTCCCTTCCCTTCCCTTAACTCCCTTCCCAGCCCCTCCCCATCCCTTCCACTCTTCGCAGCCACCTACCGGATTCATTCCTCCCATTGACCAACCAGGTTGTACCCTCAGTCTGTCTTCACCTTTCCCCACTTTATCACTCTGTCCCCAACACTCCCTTTATCTGCAGCTCCCTCTTCACCTCCCACCAGTCCTGAAGAAGACTTACACCTGAAACAACAACTTCTCCGCCTTCTGATGCTGCCTGGCTTGCTGTGTACCTCCAGCCTCCTATCTGTCTATTTTGGATTCCAGCATCTGCAGTATTTTTGCCCCCACCACTTCCTCTAGCAGCTTATTCCATACACGCACCATTCTCTATATGAAAAAGTTGCCCCTTAGGTTTAAGGTGAAAGATTTGAAAGGGACCTATGCCCTCTAGTTCTGGACTCCCCCACCCCAGGGAAAAGACCTTGTCTATTTATCCTGTCCATGTACCTCATGATTTTATAAAGGTCACTCCTCACCCTCTGATGCTCCACGGAAAATAGCCCCAGTCTATTCAGTCTCTCTTTATGACTCAAACCTTCCCACCTGGCAACATTCTTCTTAAACCTTTGCTGAATGCTTTCAAGTTAATTGAAACCCTTTAATTAATTCATTTAATTAATGCTCTCTTCAGAGTCTCATCGTCCCATTGCTGGTATTGTTAACGCAACATTGGTAAGGCCACCACGTGAACAGCTTTGCAAGAAAATCTCAATGACCTCATTGGCTCCCAAAGAAGAGGGTACTGCTGAAAGAAAAGATCTCCTAATTACTTACATCTTTAATTAGAATCCTACAATAAATATGCCAACAAATCTTCAAGTAGTTCCCAACGTGCAGTTGACACCTCTCTCCCCCACCTCCCCACAAACCCCATTTCCACCATCACCTCTGCCTGTATCCCTTCTCAATCGATAGCTTCAGGTAGTCCAGTAGTAGTCAATGCCTCCTCCTGTGGCACCTGATTGGCCAGCAGCTCTCAGCAGGCAGAACTTCTGGCCCGAGTGTCCCCAATCCCAGTAGAAAACGTGTCATTGGTCAGTCAAGTGCCTGAGTGGCAGGTCTCACCAGAAAGAAAGAGAAAATATGATAATTCATTATTTTCAAGCCGCAACAAGATCTCACTCAATGGACAGAACCTTATAGAGTCTGGGAAAAGGGGTTAGTGAGGTTTTTGGCACAATTAGACAATTCCAGCAAGGACTGTGTCAATGTTGGAAGCATCTTACTCCATCCACTATGGATTTGTTGAGTGCGAGGCAAATTTTTCATTCTGTGATGGTGAGTTATTAATGAAAGGGGTTTATTGCCTGTTAAACCTTGTTAATAGCCCAATGTGCGTCACTGATATTCAGCTTCCTATCTTACTAAATGGACCAAAGAAACTAGACATAGAGAAATCACAACATGAAAATCATTGTGGGTACCTGATAACTTCAGCAAAACGTGAGGACTGCAGATGTGGGGAGCTCATCACTTGATCCTTCATGTTGTGCATGAATAAACAACAACTGGGGACATAATCCAAGAGCAGCCTTGCCTTTCATGGGGAAGTAAAGTCCAAGAAGACAGTCATTAATCGGGGTCCTGGCACAATAAGTCAAGAGCAGTCTTTGATATCAATTGGGAGATTAGTCACTGTTAAGCATCCGATCAGGATGATCGCATTCAGGGGTTCCACATCTCTGAAATTCATGGGATCATGGTCTGTCCTGTGGATACTTAAGAGGGACAGGTGTATGGTTTTCCCTCTGGATCAATGCCTCTTGCTGCTACTCTATTTCCTTTTGAAGAAGGAACACCTAAAGTGCTGACCAGGTTCCCCTGTCACCATGCCTTCAGACCTTAGGACCAATGGCTAGGCCATGAAGTGAACGTGTATGAAACTCTCCAGCAGACCGCGTTCTTGACCTGGTTCTCCATCTCAGTCACTGGTGTGGATGTGCGTATCTGCATATGTGTCACTGTAGAGAGTGTGACACTTGCCCTGGCACATCTGAAAAGATTGCTGACCTTCTTATGGCACTATGGCTATTCTTCTGCACCCAAGAAACAGCACTCATCTCAATGAAATCCAGAATAGGCTGCCAGGAACTGCCAGAGTCCTATAATATGTCATCAAATCTTCAACGACTTTCACTTCATGTAAACTGGCTCCTCCCCTTTAGCACTGCATTAGGTGCCCTGCGATATCATCCAAACTGGCAGCAATGAGAGCAAGTAAAATGTCAGGCAGCAAGTCAGTGCCTACCTGTCCACCAATCCCTTATTCTTTACGTTCTCATTGGCCCGTCATCCACAACTTTTCTCTTCATATCCCTCCTTCTTGTATTTTCCTCCACTCCAGTGACTCTCCAGGGACCCTATTCCTCGAATTCTTGAGCTCTACTCCATACCTCAAATTCTTTTGCTCCTTAACTAGTGGTCATAGACTACAGAACAGTACGGCACAGATACATGCCATTCAGTCATGTCTTCAGACATGTAAACCCTAAACAATGGAACTTTTCAAAAACCCAGTCATTCTGCCAACAGTTTCTTCAGATCCAAGATGGCGGAAGCCGGAGTCGTCAGCTCCATCCGTTTCTTTTCTTATTCTTCTCTTTGGTGTTTTATTTCCTTCTTTCTTCTCAGCAATGTCCTGAACTACTGGCCTCAGCACAGACCTGTCATGGTGATCTCTTGGCTCTGCATGGCGGCCTCTCAGCCTCGCACAACTATCTCCTGACCCGGTGCAACAGTCCCTTGGTAGCCCCACTGGCAGTCTCTCAGCAGCTCTGCATAGTGGTCTTTCAGCCTGGCGCAGCCTCAGCATGGACTTCTGGCTTCGTAATGATTCCAGAGTAGTCTCCTAGCCTCGAGATGAAGCCCGGCATGGTTTGGATTTAAGGTCATGTGCAGATGAGAGGCTAGATTCCAGCGTGGACTGGGTTGGAAGGACTGTTATTCTGAACTTTTTATTTCCTTAGTTTTCTAATTTATTCCTATGATCTGTAACAGTGGACATCTTATATCTTTATTTTTCTAATTTTTCTCCCCTAAGAATTTGTATTTAAGAATCTGTACCCGGGCACCATTGTACCTAGGATGGTACAGTGGCAACTTGTAAACTTTTCACTCTATTCTTGTGGGTACATGTGACAATAAAGCTAATTCTAATTTACCTTTAAGATACAGCTTAAGATCTCTCTCTTTGAAAAACCGTTTGATCTTGGGGTGCTCACCACAACCAGGATCCTCCACAGGTGCCTTATTTAAACCCCAGCTGCATGCTAGTTCAAGCAATTCAAACCAGGAACCAGCATTCAAAGTTTTCTGAATTAGTGGTGCTGGAAGAGCACAGCAGTTCAGGCAGCATCCAAGGAGCTTCAAAATCGACGTTTCGGGAAAAAGCCCTTCATCAGGAACTTCCTGATGAAGGGCTTTTGCCCGAAACGTCAATTTCGAAGCTCCTTGGATACTGCCTGAACTGCTGTGCTCTTCCAGCACCACTAATCCAGAATCTGGTTTCCAGCATCTGCAGTCATTGTTTTTACCTCGTTGAGTCAAAGTTTTCTGCTTGACCATTATTAAACAAGATTGCCAAAGGAGGTCACAGCACTCGAAGCTGCCTGTCTGAATGGAGATAGTCATCCAAATCAAGGCAGTGTCACCAGAGTGAAAGAACGCAGAATAATGTAAGCAGGTTAAAGACCTCTGTGCTCTGAAAGAGTATATACCACATCTTCTCTCAATTACCACGCACGATTACACACACACCTTCCCATGTGACATGACGACGGTTTGCAAACTGCAAGTACTGGCCGTAACTCAACTTGTATCAGTCCTACCTTTATATTTGATTCTAATCACTACAATACAGCATGGTCTGTCCCCTGATAAACCTCCACCCTATTTCCACCCTTGACATTTACTGGACTGATGAAGTGAATCCCGTGGACTGAGATCAGATGATACCCTAGCCTGATTGTGATGGAAATCTCTGACTGATCTTAGTCCCATTTACTCAACCAGGAACTGCTCCCCTTAAACTTGCAAGCGTGGCCACTTGATTGAAGCACTTGCAGCGTGCTGCAGGCATATGCTGTCAGTGTGACATCACAGTGCCATGCTGCAACAAGTCTAGCCCCTCCAGTGTTCAGTACAGCTGTAACAGACTGCCTGGCTTTCTGTCTCAGGTAAGAAACAAGGCAAGGTTGAGATGCTGTGTGCACCCAAGCATGGGTAAAGTGTGTGAATGCCGAGAACCCTGTGTAGATGAATGAGATGTGTGCGTGCATGTCACTTTGTACATACTTTGTACACTGGGTCCTAAGCAAACTCCCTCCGGTAAAAAACCACACAGTAAGTTACCTGCTACACTGGGTCCAAAGCAGACCCTCTGCAAAAATTAAACTGCAACCTACCTGCTCCACAGGGTCCGAGGAATGATCACCTAACTGAAAGCAGTCACAATCCACTCCACCAGACCACTCAAATGTAAGAAACCTGCTAGTAAGCAGGGTACATGTGCTGGCCTGCTAGTAAGACTGAGGACTACATGGTTTCAAGATCCCCCTTCCTAGCTTACTCCTAGCAAATGTACAATCTCTGGAGAACAAGATGGACGAACTCAGATCACGGCTCTGCTTCCAGTGTGAACTGCGGGACTGCTGCACACTTTGCTTCACAGAAACCTGGCTCAACCCATCCGTTCCCAACTACACACTTCAAGTTGATGGTTTTTCTATCCATCGTATGGACCATACAGCGTCCTAAAGCAAGACAAAGGTGGAGGGGTTTTCTTTATAATCAACAACTTCTGGTGCACGGACATTGCAACCCTGAGCAGCCACTGTTCCCCAAAAAACTTTAATTCCTCACCATCAAATGCCACTCTTTCTATCTACCACAGGAGTTTACCGCTGCTATACTAATGGCTTGCAAGCATGGTCACTTGGTTGAAGCACATGCAGTGTGCTGCAAGTATATGCTGTCAGTGTGACACCACAGTGCCATGTTGCAACAAGTCTAGTCCCTCTAATGTTCAGTACAGCCTGGCTTTCTGTCTCAGGTAAGAAACAAGGCAAGGTTGAGATGCTTTATATATACCGCCACAAGCAAAGGTTGAGGAAGCTCTGGATGTTGTGAAACTTGAAAGGGTTCAGAAGGGTTTTACAAGGATGTTGCCAAGGTTGGAGGATTTGAGCCATAGGGAGAGGTTGAACAGGCTGGGGCTGTTTTCCTTGGAGCATCGGAGGCTGAAGGGTGACCTTATAGAGGTTTACACAATAATGAGGGGCTTGGATAGGATAAATAGACAGTCTTTTCCCTGGGGTCGGGGAGTCCAGAACTAGAGGGCATAGGTTTAGGGTGGGAGGGGAAAGATATAAAAGAGACCTAAGGGGGAACTTTTTCACGGAGAGGGTGGTATGTGTGTGGAATGAGCTGTCAGAGGATGTGGTGGAGGCTGGTATAATTGCAACATTTAAGAGGCATCTGGATGGGTATATGAATAGGAAGGGTTTGGAGGGATATGGGCTGGGAGCTGGCAGGTGGGAATAGACTGGGTTTGGATATCTGGTCGGCATGGATAGGTTGGACCGAAGGGTCTGTTTCCATGCTGTACATCTCTATGACTCTATGTGCTGTACTCCACCAGTAACACCCTGGAGATGGAACACCCCGAGGCCCTGTTTATTGGAACTGGTGACTTCAATCAAGCCAATCTAAGAAAGTTGTTGCCCAGGTACCACCAGAACATTTCCTGCTTCACGAGGAGCTCAAACATTTTAGACCACTGCTACACCATTGTGAAAGATGCCTACAGCTCCACCAACCCCTGCCCTCATTTCGGGAACTCTGACCACAATGCCATGCTTCTTCGTCTGGCTTACAGGCAAAAGCTCAAGTAAGAGACCCCCTCGCAGATACAAGTCCAGTTCTGGTCGGAGCAGGCTGAGGATCAACTCCTGTGCTGTCTGGAATCAGCTGATTGGGCTATGTTCAAACAGTCCTCAGGTACCTTGGACGAGTACACCACCACCATCACAGACATTATCAGCAAGTGTGTGGAGGACTGCATACCGAGGAAGTCAACTTGGGTCTTCCCCAACAGGAAACCCTGGATGAATCAGGACATACAGAACCTGCTAAAAACCAGGTGTGAGGCCTTCAGATCAAACGGAAGGAATCCAAGTATAACCTTCACAGAGCCATTAAGACAGCCAAGGACCAATACCAATCCAAACTAGACACCCAGAAGACAACCGACGACTATGGCAAGGACTGAATGGCATTACATGTTCTAAAAAGAGACAGTGCAAGATAGCAGACAATGACACATCCCTCCCAGATTGTTTCAATGCCTTCTATGCTCGCTTTGAGCAGAATTTCAGCAAAGGTAACTCCTATTCCAACAAGTTCTGGCGAACCTATCCCAACAGTCACTGCATCAGAGGTCAGATCAGTTTTCCTTCATGTGAATCCAAGGAAAGCATTGGGACCAGACAGAGTACCAGGCTGTGCACTCAGGACATGCACAGATCAACTGGCAGAGGTCTTATCGGACATATTCAATCTCTCCCTGCAGCAGGCCACTGTGCCTGCCTGTTTCAAGAGGGCCAACATCATCCCTGTGCCTAAGAAGGCTCATGCAGCATGTCTCAATGGTGCTTTAAAAAACTGGTCATGACATTAATCAACTCCAGCCTCCCCACGACTCTTGACCCACTCCAATTTGCCTATCGGACCAACAGATCCATATCAGATGCCATATCACATGCCCTTCACTCCTCCCTAGAACATCTTGACACCAAGAACAGCTACATAAGAATCCTACTCATTGACTACAGTTCAGCCTTCGACACTATTATCCCCTCGAGACTGATTACTAAACTTAGTGATCTCAGGTTAAGCCCCACTCTCTGCAACTGGACCCTCAGTTTCCTGACCCACAGCCCATAATCAGTGAAGACTGGGGACATTATTTCTTCCTCACTAACACTCAACACTGGAACCCCCCAGCGGTGCATACTCAGCCTCCTACTGTACTCACTGTATAGTCATGACTGCGTCGGCAAATACTAGACTAATGCCATTTACAAGTATGCTGATAATACCACCATAGTCTGTCGAATCTCAGATGGCAATGAAACAGACGACAGACGGGAGGTGGGAAACCTGGAAAAATGGTACACTGAGAACAACCTAGCTCTCAATGCCGGCAAAACCAAGGAACTCATTATTGACTTTCAGCGGGATGTTATTCATGCCCCCCCTACATATTAACAGCACAGAGGTGGAACGAGCAGAGAGTGTCAAGCTCCAAGTAGTGATCATTCACAACAAGCTTTCTTGGACCTTTCATGTGGACGCACTGATTAAAGGCCCAACAAGGTCTCTTCTTCTCCTCAGGCAGTTGAGGAAATTTGGTATGATAGCGAATACCCTCGCCAACTTTTACAGGTGTGCCATCGAGAGTCTTCTGTTTTGGATGTATTACCACCTGGTATGGCAACTGTACCATTCAAGATCGGAGATAGTTACAGAGAGTAGTGAACTCAGCCCGGACAATCACAAAGGCCAACCTTCTATCCATTGGATCTATCTACCAGGCCCACTTGCAAGGAAAGGCCGCCACCATTCTCAAAGATGTATCCCACCCTGGCAATATTTTTCTACAATCTCTACCATTGGGGAGAAGGTAGAGAAGCCAGAATGCAAGTACCAGCTGGTTTCAAAACAGTTTCTACCCTCCTCATAGAATACTGAATGGACTCACAAATTCTTAAAATTCGCCTGTATCTATGTTTATGTTTTTGCCACTGTTTACCTAATATTTACTTATCTGTGATACTTAACATTTTGAGTGCGAGCAGCAGCTGAGTTTAAACGAACCTGGAAGGCTACAGCTAAGGTAAGACAGTTTGTTTTAAAATTACTTACCGGTAGTGGGTAGTGGAGTGTTTTTTTCTCTTCACAATAAGAGCGGGAGCAGCAGGGGGAAGTGACGACGATCAGAGGGGCAGCCGGGAAGGAAAGCAGTGAGTATATAAATCAGGAAGGCGGCTAAACCCGAGACTCTACAACCGTAGTGTCTCCCACCCGCCCTCCTCCTCTAACCCCCTTACTAAGTACTGTTTATCTATTAATTGGTTTTTTAAAAAAAAAGATTATACCAGAGAGGTATCAGGAAGTATTTTAACTCAAACCTGTGCAAAGTAATAAAGTAATTAACTAAGTAGAGATGACTGGTCAGGTGGTGTGCTGTAGTATGTATGATGTGGAAGCTGGCTGGTCCCATTGTGAACGGCAGTGACCACATCTGCAGCAAGTGTTAGTTGCTGGGAGAACTCCAGATCAGAGTTGATGATCTGGAATCGGAGCTTCAAACACTGCGGCGCATCCGGGAGGGGGAGAGTTACCTGGACACTTTGTTTCAGGAGGCAGTCACACCTGGGAGATTAAGTAATTCACATCCAGTTAGTGATCAGGGACATCAGAGTGTGACTGTAAGTGAGCAGGTAGGGGGAAACTGAGTTCAGGAGTGTAGGAGCCTCAGCCCTTGATCTTGTCCAACAGGTATGAGATTCTTGCTCCCTGTACAGATGAGGAAAAGGGCTCTGGACAGGATGAGCCAGCTGACCACGGCACCATGGTGCAGAAGGCCATTCAAGAGGGGGGAGCAAAAAGACAAGTAGTTGTTATAGGGGAATCTATAATTAGGGGGACAGATAGTATCCTTTGCAAGACGGATCAGGAGTCTCGCATGGTGTGTTGCCTACCCGGTGCCAGGGTTCGGGACATCTCTGACCGGCTTGAAAGGATATTGGAGCGGGAGGGGGAGGATCCAGTTGTTGTGGTCCACGTTGGGACTAACAACATAGGCAAAGCTAGGGTGGAGGACCTGTTTGAGGATTATCGAGCACTAGGAAGGAAATTGAAGTACAGGTCCTCAAGGGTCAAAATCTCCAGATCACTGCCCGAGCCACGTGCCAATTGGCACAGGGATAAGAAAATTAGGGAAGTAAACACGTGCTTAAGGGATTGGTGTGGGAAAGAGGGACTCCACTTCATGGGGCATTGGCAGCAGTTTTGGAACAGGGGGGATCTGTACCGTTGGGACGGTCTCCACCTGAACCGATCAGGTACCAATGTTCCAGCGAAGAGGATAAATAGGGTGGTCAGTAGGACCTTAAACTTCTGAGTTGGGGGGAAGGGAAAGTGAAAGCGACAGGGAG
>NC_057725.1:22820989-22829536 GCF_004010195.1 Chiloscyllium plagiosum | reverse complement strand
CCCATTTGGAGTACTGTGTCTAGTTTTGGTCCCCACACCTCAGGAAGGACATACTGGTACTGGAGCGTGTCCAGCGGAGATTCACATGGATGATCCCTGGAATGGTAGGTCTAACATATGAGGAACGGCTGAGGATCCTGGGATTGTATTCATTGGAGTTTAGAAGATTAAAGGGAGATCTAATAGAAACTTACAAGATAATACATGGCTTGGAAAGGGTGGACCTAGGAAATTGTTTCCGTTAGGCGAGGAGACTAGGACCCATGGACACAGCCTTAGAATTAGAGGGGGTAATTTCAGAACAGAAATGCGGAGACATTTCTTCAGCCAGAGAGTGGTGGGCCTGTGGAATTCATTGCCACAGAGTGCAGTGGAGGCTGGGACGCTAAATGTCTTCAAGGCAGAAAATGATCAATTCTTGATGTTACAAGGAATTAAGGGCTACGGGGAGAATGCAGGTAAGTGGAGTTGAAATGCCCATCAGCCATGATTGAATGGCGGAGTGGACTCAATGGGCCGAATGGCCTTACTTCCGCTCCTATGTCTTAACTATGTGATCTGCCTGTATTGCTCGCAAGACAAAGCTTTTCAATGTGCCTCAGCAAACGTGACAATAAATTCAATTCAATTCAGCAAACTGGCTGGAGATTTTCAAAGTGTTCATAATCTCAAAATGTATAATGAAGTGCTCAAGTGTCTTTTCAGTTTGTCGGAGATCAACCACAATGACTTGGTGAATCTGGTATTTTGCCAATGCCAACTTTCATGAATGAAGGGTGGAGGCAATCCTGGTCATAGAACTTGCCACAAGATGCTGAGGAATGAAAATGGGCACGAAGACCCACAGAAACAACCAGTGAGGCTTCATCCTCGGTAACCATTCAGATGTTCAAGGCAGGAACCGTGGCATCCAGTTTCTCACCAGTACTTGACAGAATCATAAACTGTATAGAAATGAGGTGAGATTAGCTCACAATGAGATAGGAAAAGCATGGAAATAAGTTTGTCAGGATTTTCATCTGGTCATTGAAACCTTCAGGAGCAAAGTTGAACTATTTTCTACTTGGTGTCAAAGTCTCATTTTTCATTCTTGCCATATTCTCCCAAATTTCCCACTCCATTCAAGGACTGGGAAAATTCTGGTACTTCTGTTTAGCAAGGAAAACCATAAAAGCATAGAGCTAGAAATATAGGTGCAAGATTAGGCCATTTAGCTGCTCCACTTTTCCATACTGTGGCTGATCACCTACCTCAACCACATATTCCAAAGTTAACCAATCTCCCTCGAACATGTTCAATGATGGATCTTGCACAGCTGTGCACAGTTGAGAATTCCAACAATTCACTACCCAATAAGGGAAAAAAATCCCTCATTTCCCTCCTAATTGGCTTGCTCCTTATTCTGAAGCATAATATCATAAATTATTGCCCGCCATTCCAAATTTTGTATCACAACCTAAGTAATGTTATATGTAAATTAAATCAGGGATGGGTTTATCCTCCTCACTTAACAGCGATCAAATATGGTCCAAGGAACAGAAATTCCCAAAACAAACATAGAAAATGCTGGAGAAACTGAGCAGGTCTGGCAACATCGATGGAAAGAGAAACAGGGTTAATATTGAGTCCAAGGGGGATCCAATCAAACACAAAATGTTAACTCTGTTTCTCTCTTCAGATCTGCTCAGTTTCTCCAGCATTTTCTGCTTGTTTCAGATTTCCAGCATCTGCAGTATTTTTCTTTAACTGAAATGCCCACAAGAAGTTAGGTCAGAGAATGTCTCTGACCACATGAAAAGATTTTAGGTACTTCATGCCAAGAGAAAACCATATGAAAAGCTCGTGATGTTCTCTAACTCCTTCAAACAGCCGGGACATTTTTATTTGCTGCAAGAAGTTATTTCCGAAATAGGATGTTTTGGTTGGAGGGTTTTCTGCTTCTTGACCCTGAACAGATTTAGGGACAGGCTGTAGCTGGCTGAGGTCGAGAAAGTTTTTTTTTTATAAAAAACACTCTTGTTTTATGCTTTTACTGTTTTCCACAAGGTTACAATCTACCTCCTACAAAATAGCAACCTTCTCTTTCTCATGAGTCTAAGCCAAATACTTTCCATACTTCACAAACTCCTCTGTTTTGATACTCTGATTGGGATATCACAGAATGCCCCAGCAAAAAAGGTGAAACAAAGGGTAAACTTAAGAAGATTTCTTGGCAACACAACATCAGTTGTAAAAACATGATCATGTGAAAAAATACATATAAATCATATCGATAACAGCATTCTTTAAGATGCTTTTTCTATATTTTATGAGGAAGAAAGTTGACAAAATCCTATAAAACTGCTTTAATTTATGCTGGTCTCTTTTGTGTATGATATTATAACTGATCCTTAACTCATGATGAACAATTTCTGCTCTGTATTTTACAAGGTCAACGATTCAGGTCCAAGTAAAACTTTCTTGATGCTGTTCAGCAAAAATAAAGTTTCACAGAACTTTCTGATAATAGCACAGGAGATGCCAGTTAGAGGCCAGGTAATAAGAAAAGTCTGTACTTCCTTAAGTTTGGCATTCAAGGAACTCTTGATACAACGTGAATTCATTTACAACAGTGGAACTGACTTATGTGGAATTGGCCAGGCTTTTGCAGTACCTCAATGTGTTTTATCAACAGGCAGAAATGAAATAATTCAAGAATTTTTACCACTTTGGTTAAATTTTAAGCATTAAGTCCATTTCTCATTAAGAGTTAAGCTCTTCTCAAAGAGCAGGCTCGACACAGATTAATTATTGAGCACAGTCTATTTCTTGAAGCTTCACATCAGAAATGAAGAGGACCGGTGTTCTATGATAAATAAACCCTAGACTGATATTATCTATATAATGAGTGTGATTGAGACTGAAAAGTAAATTAATTTACCTCTCAAAAAGGAATATAAACAAAGGAAGGAAAACTTTTAAGTTTGTGATTCAAAGGAAGGCAAATCTAAGGAGATTATTTGAATAATGCACAAATTAGGGCCACTGTCAAGAAAGCACTATAGAGAGTTAAATTGTTTATTTAAGAAGCAACATAAAATTCCCATTCCAGTACAGATCAGTCTGGGTCTGCTCAAGAGGTGCAATGTTGTTATCATTGACAAGTAGAGCCACCTGCAAGCATGATCAACTACACTCAACTTTAATGAGGGTTACAACTTTGAACTGGTCTGCAATCCTTTATGAACTCAGTGAACCATGCGAACACAATTTATTGCACACAGTTAATAATATGCTTTCTGCTGCCGACGTCTATCTGAAATGTGCAGGCATCTTAGAACATAGAACAATACAGCGCAGAACAGGCTCTTCGGCCCTCGATGTTGCGCTGACCTGTGAACTATTCTCAGCTCGTCCCCTACACTATCCCACCATCATCCATGTGCTTATCCAAGTTTTGTTTAAATCTCCCAAATGTGGTTGAGTTAACTACATTGCAGGTAGGGAATTCTACACCCTTCCCACTCTCTAAGTAAAGAACCTGCCTCTGACATCTGTCTTAAATCTATCACCCCTCAATTTTTAGTTATGCCCCCTCGTACAAGCTGGCGTCATCATCCTAGGAAAAAGACTTCCATCGTCTACCCTATCTAATCCTCTGATCATCTTGTACGTCTCGATCAAATCCCCTCTTAGCCTTCCTCTTTCCAATGAGAACAGACCCAAGTCTGTTTTAATCTGTCTTATCTGTTTTAATACTGATAGCTTGTGACCTAACATCATAGAATCACATAGTATAGAAGAGGCCATTCTTCTATCCTGCACGAGATTTTTGATCGACCTTTTAAATTAACTCTATTCCACTTCTTCCCTTTATTCCCTTCAAGTACCATAGATCGCACAGCATGCATCAACTCCATTCGCTCAGCACCAAAAATCCGGGAATGCATGTTATATCCCACCTACCACCAACATATTTGAAGGCTGGTTTGTAAAATAAAGAGAATAGCCAGCCCTCCAGGTCTCTGCCAATTCATGACGTCCTCCATATCACAAGGCAAGCAAGGTCTGTTACGGGCCCTTAAATGGTCAATTAACTGCCATTCAAGGGCCCAAATCTACCTCCAGCTTGCAAAGGGGAAGTGAGGTCAGGATAAGCAGACCAGCAGCTTTGACTACGTGGCCAATTATCAGACCAGCAAGAGGGGTATGAGGCACCTGCTCTGGATTGGCCCCTGAGCCCATGAATAGCTGCTATCCCCAGAGTTGCACCTCCGCTTTTCCTCCCCACCAAACTCTACCTGAGGCAGGTTCAGAAACCTCAATGTCGGAATAGAACATCTGAGGCGGAGGGTTGACCTACAGAGGCTTATAAAATCATGAGGGGCATGAATAGGGTGAATAGGCAAGGTCTTTTCCCCATGGTAGATGAGTCTAAAACTAAAGGGTATAAGTTTAAGGTGAGAGGTGAAATATTTAAAAGGGACTTATGAGGCAACTTTTTCATGCAGAGGTACATGAATAGAAGGTGCTGTCAGAGAACATGGTGGAGGCTGGTACAATGACATAATCTAAAAGGCATCTGAACGGGTAAACAAATAGGAAGGGTTTAGAGTGATACAGGCAAAAGCAAGCAAATGAGACTAGATCAATTTAGGATATTTGCGTCATGGATGGGTTGGACCAAAGGGTCTATTTCCGTTCTGTATAACTCTATGACTCTATGTCCTACAGGGGATGGTGGTATGGAGACAAAATGTCTAGTGTGGATGGGAGCAATTAGGGCCAGAAAACCGGAAGCTGTTAAAATCATTAGAGGATTAGAAGAGTCATTTAAGTAGGTGGGAAGAGACTGGATAAAGAGAGAAAAGAGTGAAGAATGGAAGAAATAAGAGTAATTGTCACTACTCAGACTATAAGCAATCCCAAAGAAGAAAACCTGTCTCTTTTAAATCTTTTTCCTTTCACGTTAAACCTATGCTCTCTAGTTTTGGACTTCCTTACCACAGGGAAAAGACCTGGTCTATTCACCCTATCCATACCCCCATGATTTTACAAACCCTCAGCCTCAGACACTCCAGAGAAAAAAGCCCCAAAGATATTCAGCCTCTCTTTATAGCTCAAACCCTGCAATCCCAACAACATCCTTGTCGCTCTTTTTTTAACCCTTTCCTACAGCTGAATTGAATGCATTATTCTAAAAGTGGCCAGACCAATGACCTTACAGCCACAACATGACAAAACAACTATTATACTGCAGGCTGAATAGTGGCCCAGTGGTTAGGAAAAGCACAGAAGGTCAGGCAGCATCCGAGGGGAGGAAAATTGATGTTTTGGACAAGGAGGAAATGGGTCTGGGTGGGTTTCTCTTTGGAGGGTCAATGTTGACTTGTGGGGCCGAAGGGCCTGTTTCCACACTGTAGGGAATATAATCTAATATAATTAGGATTCCCAATGAAGGGCTTTTGCACGAAATATCGATTTTCTAGCTCCTCAGATGCTGGGCCTTTCCAGCACCACTTTAATCTTGATTCTAATCTCCAGCATCTGCAGTACCCACTTCTACCTCAACTCAGCGGTTAGCACTGCTGCCTTACGGTGCCAGGGTCCTGGGTTCAACACCACCCGCGGGGGACTGCTTGTGTGGAGTTTGCACATTCTCCTAGTGTCTGCGTAGGTTTCCTCCCACACTCCAAACACATGAAGGTTAGGTGGATTGGCCATGCTGGTTATGGCCGATGCAGGTTAGGTGGAGGCTAGGTGGATTAGCCATGGGAAATGCAGGGTTCCAGGGATAGGGGGTTGATCTGAGTGGGATGCTCTTCGGAGGATTGGTGTGCGCTCGTTGGGCCAAATGGCTAAGCTTACTTCACAGAAACGCAACATTTACTAACAATACACAGCAATTTGCCAACATCATTCATCTCCCCAAAAAAAGGTGACAAGAAAAAAACATGCTAGAAATCAGAAATTATTGTAAAAACTAATAGGTCTGGCAGCATCATCTGTGGAGAGAAAGCAGAATTAACGTTTCAGGTCCAGTGACTCTTCTTCAGAACTGACTGTAGTGCAGGAAAGATCAGTGTTATCAGTGTTCATATGCTAAAGATGGGGTGGTGTGTGGAGAGAGAAGAAACCATAGGATTAGATGGAGCCCAGATAGAGAAAAAAAAGCAGTTGGACAGATAAAGGAATATTAAAGATCAGCCAAGGAGAATAAATAGTTGTTAATGGGGACAATTGGTGGCTGACAATGGATTGTTTGCAGTAGCAGCCCATGTGATAACAAAGGAGAAAGTGAGGACTGCAGATGCTGGAGATCAGAGCTTAAAAATGTGTTGCTGGAAAAGCGCAGCAGGTCAGGCAGCATCCAAGGAGAAGGAGAATCGACATTTCGGGCATAAGCCCTTCTTCAGGACTCATGTGCGGGTTGGGGTAAGGACATGGGAGAAGTTGCTCAAGCCTAAAATTGTTGAAGTCAACATTGAGTTGAGAAGGCTGCAAAGCTCCTAAGTAGAATATGACGTGCTGTCTTCCAGCTTGTGCTGAGCTTCGCTGGAGCACTGCAGTAAGTCTGAGACAGATGTTGGCCAGGAGAAAGTGAGGACTGCAGATGCTGGAGATCAGAGCTTAAAAATGTGTTGCTGGAAAAGCGCGTGGAACAGTCCATCTTCCGCAACTACACTGGCACCAACACCCACCTTTTCCTCCGCTACATTGATGACTGTATCGGCGCTACCTTGTGCTCCCACGAGGAGGAGGTCAAAGGAACAGGAGAATCAACGTTTTGGGCATAAGCCCTTCTTCAGGAATGAGCATTCTTCATTCCTGAAGAAGGGCTTATGCCCGATACAGATGTTGGCCAGGGAACATAGTTGTGTGTTGAAATGGCAGGCAACAAGAAACTAAGGGTCACTTTTGCAGTCAGAAAATAGGTGCCCTGTTAAGCAGTCATGCAGTCTATGCTTAGGATGTGGGAACTGAGTATTACAGATGACTTGTATATTCAGAGACTAGAATTTTTTTTTTCATGAAATCTACTCATTATGATAGTGTGTAAAGTCTACAGCATCTTACATCTGGGGAGAAGCCAGCTATGTTAATAAAGCCCACTGCAGGGTGTTGAGACCATCACTGTTTAATTTTTCTCATTTTTGTTTCAGAACTGTGAGCTGAAGTTGAGAATCGAACCTTGCACTTTGAGCAGCACCTTGGTTTGAAAAGGAGAAAGCAAACAAACTAATATTGTTTACGGAAACTGGCCTAGAAAGATAATTGTAGGTTAAGTAGTATTCTGAGACGACTGCAGATGTTTCAGCACTAGGATGTGTCATGATCAAGGACTGGCAGCTGATCCAATTTTAGTCAATCAAGGGGAGGTCAGTACTGACCGAGAGAATGTTGAAAAACATTGTGGGGGCAGAAGGCTGCGTGCTCGGAAGCTGTTGGACTGAAAAGCTGTACTTAAAGTTTTACTCTCTCTGATTTCATATTCAGTTGAAGAATTATTGAATGATTTGAGAAAGGAATTCCAGCTCATAAGAAATAAGTGAATATTCCCAGAGCCTGCTGGACGCTGTTTACATTGACCAGTGACTTCAGAATTCAAGCAAGATACAATCCTATTTGCCTATAATACATCTTTCAAGGCAGAGACATGATGCTCAAAATTGCCTGTTCCTGTGCTGCACTGTTCTAGATGTTCGATGAATTTCATAAAGGTTTGGTATTTGTTCTTGAAACCTTAGTCCAAGGACTCCCCACCTACGTTTGGGACACCACCCACGCCCTCCACCTCCTCCACGATTTTCGCTTCCCCGGCCCCCAACGCCTTATCTTTATCATGGACATCCAGTCCCTATACACCTCTATCCCCCATCACGAAGGCCTCAAAGCCCTCCGCTTCTTCCTTTCCCGCCGAACCAACCATTACCCTTCCACTGACATTCTCCTTCGACTGACTGAACTTGTCCTCACTCTTAACAACTTCTCCTTCCAATCCTCCCACTTCCTCCAAACCAAAGGAGTAGTCATGGGCACCCGCATGGGCCCTAGCTATTCCTGGCTCTTCGTTGGATATGTGGAACAGTCCATCTTCCACAGCTACACTGGCACCACCCCCCACCTTTTCCTCCACTACATTGATGACTGTATCGGCGCTACCTCGTGCTCCCACGAGGAGGTTGAACAGTTCATCCACTTTACTAACACCTTCCACCCCGACCTCAAATTTACTTGGACCCTCTCAGACTCCTCCCTCTCCTTCCTAGACCTCTCCATCTCTATCTCGGACGACCGACTCAACACAGACGTATACTATAAGCCGACTGACTCCCACAGCTACCTAGATTACACCTCTTCCCACCCTGCCGCCTGTAAAAACGCCATCCCATATTCCCAATTCCTTCGCCTTCGCCGCATCTGCTCCCAGGAGGACCAATTCCAATACCGAACAACCCAGATGGCCTCCTTCTTCAAAGACCGCAATTTCCCCTCAGACGTGGTTGACGATGCTCTCCACCACATCTCCTCCACTTCCTGCTCCTCCACCCTTGAACCCCGCCCCTC
>NC_057725.1:22708043-22820538 GCF_004010195.1 Chiloscyllium plagiosum | reverse complement strand
ATCACCCTCACCTTAACCTCCTTCCACCTATCGCATTCCCAACACCCCTCCCCCAAGTCCCTCCTCCCTACCTTTTATCTTAGCCTGCTTGGCACACCCTCCTAATTCCTGAAGAAGGGCTTATGCCCAAAACGTCGATTCTCCTTCTCCTTTGATGCTGCCTGACCTGCTGCGCTTTTCCAGCAACACATTTTTAAGCTCTAATCTCCAGCATCTGCAGTCCTCACTTTCTCACAGTTGCCAAACTGGTCAGTTACAACTTTTATTTTCTTTTTTTAATTTTCCCCTTAATTGTGTGCTTATCTGTCTGTCCAAATGAGAAAATGGGACAAATAATATTGGTTTAAATCACAGACATTAAATTAGATTACCTTGTTGTTTAGCTTTCCTCTACTTTTATTTCTATTTAAATTATAAACTTGGTGTGTAATATTTTTTATCCTTAAAATCTGGTTAGGAACAACTGGACAATTTTGAGGGTCATCAAATGTTTTAATTTCACCATTTTGTGAATCCAGTGTCAGCGCATCCAAGTCTATGACAAATATCAGAAACAAAGCAGATTCTTATGAATTTGGGTAGTCATCATTCACATCACTCACAACTAATAGTTCAGTACAGTTTACCTCGACATAGAACTTTGATATATGGGACCTTACTCTGATGAATGCAACTCAAGATTTGCTGTGCAAATAAAGTTAGAGATTCTAAGTTCAGTAAAACTGGTGAAACCTTAATCTGAAACTTTATTCTCTCTACAGCTGCTGCCAGACCAGCTGAAATTATCTAGCAATTTCTGTTTTGTGCATTCTGAGAGATCTTAGATTGTCTTTGTGAATTGTGGCCTGCTGGTGAGAGTTTGAATGACACTCACAAGTGGAGGGTGCATGCTTTAACAGAAAAGCCAATCGTCTGCTTCTCATTTCTGGGTGTGGGCACATCAATTTACACTTGCATGCAGGACTAAAGCAGTCAATGGTGATTTGCAACTTTGTATAGTGGATAATAACTTTCCAGACATCCATGCACCATAGAACATATATATTTATGATGGTCAATTTATTTTGACACAGAAATTAAATAGTTTTCCACTTAAGCAGCATTTAATACACCAGAGGATATCTAATCTTTCATGGATAGAATATAATAGAATCCCCACATTGTGGAAGGCGGCCACTTGGCCCAACAAGTCGACATTGAGCGTCAGAAGAGCATCCCACCCAGACCTACACCCATACCCTATCCCCGTTACCCTGCATTTCCCATTGACAGTCCACCAAACATGCACATACCTGGACACTATGGGCAATTTAGCATGGCCTATCAACCTAACCTTCACATCTTGTCAGATACCACACACCTTTACTTAAGACTAGAGCACTACATTCTGAAAATGTGGCAATTTTTCTTAAAAGCAAGACAAGTCTGCCTTTTAGAATTAAAGTAGTTTTTTTTAGAAATCATGTCTATGAGCTTTGAGAGTGAATAACAATTATATTAATGTTGAAACCTCTATTTTGAATGCATTCTTTAGCCACACCATGTGGTGATAATGAGCGAACTGAATTGGGGGGGGGCTAGCTAAAAGTAAAACATAACAATCAGGGACATCAACTTATCAAGTAGAATTTGGTACATTTTTCATTATTTGTGCTCTGGCATTGGTCTAGCTATTGAATGCTAATTATTATAAAATGCAACCATAAACACTGCACTGAAGTGACAGTTGCAATGTAGAAAATGTGGCAGTCAATTTCAAAAGACTCACAAGCAGCAAGGAAATAATGATGACATAATGTTTTTCCACTGTTCTTTGTCAAATAGTACGATAGAAATTGCACCAGCAAAGTAGGCAGCATTCAGACTCCAGGCGAAAGTAAGGACTGCAGATGCTGGAGATTAGAGTCGAGAGTGTGGTGCTGGAAAAGCACAGCAGGTCAGGCAGCATCCGAGGAGCCCTTCATCAGGAATGAGGCAGTGAGCCAAGGAGGTGGAGAGATTAATGGGAGGGCATGTGGCTGGGGGATGGGGGGGGAGGGAGGGGTGGCAACGGTAAGAGAAAATGAGGAAACTGGTGAAATCAACATTGATGCCATGTGGTTGGAGGGTCGCAAGGTGAAGGATGAGGTGTTCTTCGTCCAGGCATTGGGTGGTTAGGGAGTGGTGATGGAGGAGGCTCAGGATCTGTATGTCCTTGGCAGAGCGGGAAGGGGATTTGAAGTGCTTGGCCACGGGATGGTGGGTTGGTTGGTGTGGGTGTCCCAGAGATGTTCTCTGAAGTGCTCTGCAAGTAGGTGTCCTGTCTCCCCAATGTAGAGGAGACCGCATCGGGAGCAACGGATATAGTAGATGTCATGTGGAAGTGCAGGTAAAACTCCAGTGGATGTGGAAGGCTCCTTTGGGGCCTTGGACGGAGGTGTGGAGGGATGTGTGGGCGCAGGTTTTGCAATTCCTGCGGTGGCAGGGGAAGGTGTCGGTAGGGGACGGTGGGTTGGTGAGGGCGTGGACCTGACAATGGATTCGCGGAGGGAATGGTCTTTACAGAAAGCAGTAGGGGAGGGGAGAGAAATATATCTCTGGTGGTAGGGTCCATTTGTCGGTGGCGGAAATAGCAGAGGATGATGCAATACCTGGACCACACTTCCTCCCACCCTGCCTACTGTAAAAGCACTATCCCTTATTCCCAATTCCTCCGCCTCCGCTACATCTGCTCCCAGGAGGACCAGGTCCACCACTGAACACATTCGATGACCTTTTCTTTAAAGACCACAATTTCCGCTCCCACGTGGTTGATGATGCCCTCCAGCGCATCTCATCCACTCCCCGCACCTCCACCCTTTAACCCCACCCCTCTAACATACCTCCACATACATTGCATCATCCTCAGCCATTCCCGCCACCTACAAATGGACTCCAACACCAGAGATATATTTCCCTCCCCACCCCTATCCGCTTTCCGTAAAGACTGTTCCCTCCAAAACTCCCTTATCAGGTCCACGACCCTCACTAACCCACCCTCCCCTTCTGGAATCTTCCACTGCCACCGCAGGAATTGCAAAACCTCCGTCAACTCCTGCCCCCTCACCTCCGACCAAGGACCAACAGAGCCTTCCACATCCATCAGAGTTTTACCTGCACTTCCACACGTCATTTACTGTATCCGTTGCTCCCAATGCAGGTTTCCTCTACATTGGGGAGACATGACGCCTACTTGCAGAGTGCCTCAGAAAACATCTCTGGACACCTGCACCAACTAACCTGTGGCCAAACATTTCAATTCCCCCACCCACTCTGCCAAGGCCATGCAGATCCTGGGCTTCCTCCATCGCCACTCCCTAATCACCCAATGCCTGGAGAAAGAACGCCTCATCTTCCGCCGTGGGACCTTCCAACCACACGGCATCTATGTGGATTTCACCAATTTCCCCTTCCCCCACTTTATCCCAGTTCCAACCTTCTAATTCGGCACCGCCCTCATGACCTGTCCGTCTGCCTTCCCACCTATCCACTCCTCCCTCCTCTGTGGCCTATCACCATCACCTCTATCTACCTATCGGACTCTCAGCTACCTTACCCTCAGCCCCACCTCCTCCCTTTATCTCTCCACCTACTCAACTCATAACCTCATTCCTGATGAAGGGCTTTTGCCCGAAATGTCGATTCTCCCGCTCCTCGGATGCTGCCTGACCTGCTGTGCTTTTCCAGCACCACACTCTTGACTTCAGACTCCAGGGCCCATCTACTCCAGACAGCTGTTTGCTCACTCTTTTTGTCTTCTTTCTTTCTCTTCATCTGCTGCATCAGCAGCGGAAAAAGTGACATCATGGAGGAGAGTGGCCGGAGCAGGAGTCTTGGTGAGACCAGAACAGCGAAGCCAGGGTCTCCTAGCTGCAATAGGTCTGGAGTGGGGACTCCTGGTTATTGGCATGGTGGCAGCATGTTGCGATAGGCCTGGAGCCAGTGTGTCTTAGGTATTGGCAAGGTGGCGGCAGCAGAGCCAGGGTCCCCTGGTTGCAGGGCAAGTGTGGGTTTATCACAGGTACATGACATCAGCGGCCCATCAGCAAGGCCTCATTCCTGATGAAGGGCTATGACCCAAAACATTGTTTTTCCTGCTGCTCGGATGTTGACTGACCTGCTGTGCATTTCCAGCAATATACTCTCAACTCTGATCTCCAGCATCTGCTGACTTCAATGTCTGTCAGCAAGATGGGTCCAGCGATGAAGAGATGGTGCCTAAAGAGTGAGGACTCTGACATTGGTGGGTCCAGTGCAGGTGTCAGTAGTCACCTGGCTCAGGGCTCATGGTGGAGGTGCAGAACGAAGAAGGACTTTCTTCCAATTTTATTAATTTTATTAAAATATTCAAATGACGCTGGATTGTGGTAATAGTTGAAGCTTTTCACTGTATTTTACTGTATTTTTCATTGTCCAGTACAAGTGACAATAGATCATCATTCATTTCTTTTACACCCACCTGGGTGGGCAGACAATACTTAGATTTTAATGTCATAACCAAATAATAGCGCTTACAGCAGTGCAGCACTGCAGTTTCAGCCGAGATTTTATGATCAAATCTCTGGATTGGTGTTTGATCTTAGCCCTCTGACCCAAAGGCAAGAATGGCATCAATGAGCCTCCATCAATAATAAAACAAGAAACTATAAAATCTCAATAGATATGATATGAAGATATATTTATAAATGAACATAACACTCAAAATAATGGGCACAAAATCTTAATTCTACTTTCAGCTTTTCCCAATAAACAATGCCACATGTAAATGCATACACATAGATTCTGTGATAGCCAATTAAAGGGTATTCAAATTTAGTGTTTTACTTGCATTATCAATTTGCTACTGCATAAATTAGTTGCTTTCAAATATTAAGAACTTTAAGCAACAGCTGGAAATTAGTAACAAGTTTCACTTAGTATGTAAGTGTATGCCTTAAAGAAATAAACAGCAAAAGACAATGTATTATTATTTCCTATAACAAAGGTGTTCCACTCACACGACGAAAACGAAGTTCTTCCACCGCTTCAAGAAGACTAGTTTTAAATTCTAGTTGTTGAACAGACCTAAGTCCAGCAGTATCAGAATTCTGAAAGTTGTATGTAGTACATAGTTCTGACTTTGAGTCATTGGAAACTAGATTCGTTTTGATGTCCATCTGTGCAACAAGAAAAGTTTTATCTACTGTTAGTTTTAAAAAATAAATCAGACAAATGTTCAGAATCTAATACAGAAAGGCATTGTATCACTCAATTCAATCTTCCTTGTAATGTTGTGTGATTACTGAAGTACAACTGTGCAAAGAAAAACTACCTTGATTTTTGTTTACAATTGTAGTTTGAAATTAAGGAGATAAGCAAAGTTTTTGAAGAGTATTTATTTATGGTGAACGCTGACTTCCTGCATGTCTGAATAAGTTATTAATGGTCATTCACTGAAACATAGGCACACAAGATTTAAGATTTGCTTAACAATGAAACAGCAGTTTTATTACACAAAAATGGAAACAAAAATAAAGCTAAATATAAAATACAATTTTAAAAGATCTTAAAACACACATCATAAGGAAGTCAAAGACTTGAGAGCTTGAGGATAATGATGTGCAATTACCACATAAAGGCAAATCAATTACTTCTTTATCAGAGGACTCCATGTCCCAGTGTTTGGAGGAAGTTGTTCAAATGCCATTTGTGTGTGCTGCAATTACTGAATGGTCACATTGCTAAGCAGCTGTTTTGTTTCTGATATGGGTCAAGAATGTGGTGCTGGAAAAAGCACAGCAGGTCAGGCAGCATTCGAAGAGTAGGAGAATCGACGTTTCGGGCAAGAGCCCTTCATCAGGAATGAGCTGACGCACATTGGCTCATTTGAACAATGCGCAATGGATCCAGACACAGAATGTGTGGATGTCTATTTGATCACTGTAGTCAGGGCTACTATATGAATGAACAAGAAACGTGCAAAAGGAAGCCCAGTACCACCAATCTTCAGTCAAAGTGAAGATGGCCCTACTGCGCGGTAACTGTCTGTGTGGCGTTTGTACATTCTCCCCATGTCTGCGTGGGTTTCCTCCGGGTGCTCCGGTTTCCTCCCAGAGTCCAAAGATGTGCAGGTTAGGTGGATTGACCATACTAAATTGCCCATAGTGTTAGGTGCAGGGCTAAATGTAGGAGAATAGGTCTGAGTGGGTTGCTCTTCGGAGGTCGGTGTGGACTTGTTGGGCTGAAGGGCCTGTTTCCACAATGTAGGGAATCTAATCTAATCTAAAAAAAATCCTGCCATAGTTGCACTCTTGCATTGCAACCTTCTCCTCTGGGGGCCACTCAGAATCATAGGACTTCCATTCAGGTCATGACTGGGGCTTTGGACTGCTAGCATCAAGACAGAGGACATTGCTTGATCCTCAGAATCTCTGCTCCACACAACTCAAGGACATCAATGGATGATGAGGACTTAAAACAACGGCAACACTGTACCAGCTAAGAACATGGAGAAAGTGAGGACTGCAGAAGCTGGAGATCAGAGCTGAAAAATGTGTTGCTGGAAAAGCGCAGCAGGTCAGGCAGCATCCAAGGAGCAGGAGAATCGACGTTTCGGGCATAAGCCCTCATTCCTGAGCAGGAAGGAGTTCTTTGTGAACCTAGATTGCATGAAGTGATCTTTCAATGACTGCAAGTGCTTTGTTGCTACTGAGGCCAGCATCCACAGTATAATTCCAACTGCAAGTGCAGCTTAACATGTTGATCTTTCTATGTGATTCAGGCGGTTTAATAAATTTAACTTACCAATAGTTGGAAGCCATCACACCAACCAATTATGACAAAGTTTCATTCTAGTATGGATTCTACGGAAAGGACAGCTATCACTCAGACAGGGTTACAACATGTGGCTCTAGCCATACTTAACTTCTGCACCTTATTCTTATAGTTGCAGCTAAAATGACACTTGTTCATGCAGCGGATGTTAATAACTGACTATATATTTACAAACAGGATGATGTACTTACAATGAAGTGTCATTTGTACCAACTACATCTCCACGTCATGGCTACCCTCAGAAGATGACCTTCTTCCTTTCTTTCCCACTATGGCTATATGCAATCCTGGTGGCCAGAGCTGGAGTGCACTGCCTTACATTGGAGTCTGGTAGCCTTGGTTGACTCTGGGAGCATTTGTGGCTAGACAGCCCTAATACTTTGAATTTGTTTTGCCCAGATGCAGGTTCACCTTCCTGAGCTTGAATTCCCACAAGGTTTAAGTGCCTGAACTGGTAGAGGGTGCAGGAGGTCACCGTTCCAGAGCTTCCTCTGGGGATCTGTAGCTTTTTCCTCCGAGTTGGAGAAGGAGATGATATCTTGAGTGCAGATGTACCAGTAGGGGACAAGAGAGAGAATGATTTACAAAACAGGGTACAGGTTTGAGAATGTTAAGAACATATTCATGGTGGAGATAATGGGAGAACAGCACAGCACCTGACAATAAATTTTACTTGGTTTAAATGGTTGCTGCTCTTTCCCAAATACCCAGCATAGCAAGATATCTTCTCACTGATCAATATGGAAGTATCACACACTGAAAAGCCTTCAACAAACTGAAAACATTCACATTTATTCAACAAAAAAAAATACAAAAGAAAATCCAAAGAAAAGCTGCATTTGCTTCTGGGAACAGATAGGGTCCATTTGCCCTTGAAGCAACAACAGATTTGCAGAAAATGAATGATCATTGCACTCAGGTCACATCTATTGGAGCCACATGTCAATGAGGTCCTATCTAGCTTGTTAAACCCAACACTGCAATGCTCTTTCATGCTTAACCACAGTCAAGGGGTTGCAAGTTGTCAGCCACAATAGCCCTCATTTCTCAGTAATCATCCGTATAAAGCATCCAGCGCTTTCTAACCAAAAGAGTAGGAACATGTGAGTTCTCAAGGATAGAATCATCATGGGAGCTGTCAGGTTACCTGGTATAATTTTCTAAGATGCAGTACCGATGATCTAGATGACTTACACACTGGGTGGGTACATGAGTAGGAAGGGTTTAGAGGGATATGGGCAAATGATAGCAAATGAGACTATATCAGCTTAAGATAACTGGTTTGCATGGACGAGTTGAACCGCAAGGTCTGTTTCCATGCTGTATATCTCTATGATTGTATGAGGGAACTTATCCAGATACATGCAGTACAAACCATGTCACACAAATACAATAGTATATTCCAAGTGCTGCATGATTACGGATACCTTATCATGCCATCCCAAGTTGATACAATATCCAAGAGACATATAAGAACATGTCAGGAAATACTTAAGAGTCATACGGCATGGAAATAGACCCTATGTTGACCATAATCCCAAAATAAACGGAACGCTCTCCAGCTTAATAATAGCCTTCTTATAACAGGGCAACCAGAACTGGACACAGTACTCCAGAAGAAGCCTCACCAACATCCTACAGAACCTTAACATAACATTCCAACTCCTCATGATTTGGAGATGCCGGTGTTGGACTGAGATGTACAAAGTTAAAAATCACACAACACCAGGTTATAGTCCAACAGGTTTAATTGGACTTGCTTTCGGAGTGCTGCGCCTTCATTAGGTGGTTGTGGAGTAGAAGATTGTAAGACACAGAATTTATAGCAAAAGTTTACAGTGTCATGTAACTGACATTATATATTGTAAAATACCTGGATCGTAAAACTTTTTTAAAAGTAGTTTTATTCTCAAGTGAACTTTAACAATTGGTTGGCCCAGATAATACACTGAAGGTGTGAGCTTCCCTGTGTGAGACTGTCTGTGCCACAATGGTCAGACTGATTCTGACCGTTTTTTTAGATTAGAATCAGTCTGACCATTGTGGCACAGACAGTCTCACACAGAGAAGCTCACCCCTTCAATAAATTACCTGGGCCAACATGACACCAATTGTTAAAGTTCACTTGAGAATGTAACTTTTAAAAAAGTTTTCTAATTTACATATGAAAGAACTGAAACCAACATGGTCGTTCTAACAGATGAAAGACTTAACAAACAATCCAGGTTCTTGCTATAAATTCTGTGTCTTATGATTGTAAGACACTCCACAACCACCTGAAGGAGTAGCGCTCCAAAAGCTCGTGCTTCCAATTAAACCTTTTGGACTATAACATGGTGTTGCGTGACTTTTAACTTTGTACATCCCAACTCCGATACTCAAAGGTCTGAACAATGAAGGCAATTATGCTAAATGCTTTCTTAACCATCCTGTCTACACAAGACAAATTTCAAAGAATTATGTACAAGTAGTTCTTCTATAATGCAATGGTTGCGTTCTTACACAACCTCGCATTACAGAAAAATCATGCTTTAGAAACAGTGTTTAAAGTGTTGGCGATGTAATCGTGCTACAACTAACTCACATTTTAAAAGTTTTCGCTTTATAAATGGTGTGCCCAATTCATCAATCGTGTTATAGCAGAACAATCTGTACTTGAACCCCGAGATTGCCCAGTTCCACAACACTACGCATGACTTTATTTTTAATTGTACAAGTCCTGCCCTTGTTTGTTCTACCAAAATGCAAGACATTACATTTATCCAAATTAAACTCCATCTGCCATGCCTCAGCCCACTGACCCAATTGATCAAGATCTCTTTGCAATCTCATAACTTTCTTCACTATCCACTATACCATGAACAGTTCAAAGTGAGAGGAAACCAGCTTTGTCCCTGTTACGACACGGGGTAAACTCTCCTGCTTAATGTGAACCAGCAACACAGAAAAGATTTATCCTGTGCAGTAATCTGTGAAAATTCGAGAGGCCAAGAACTATTTAAAGTCAAAATTAACTTTATTTCTTAAAGTATAACAGAGAATAAGTAACTAACAACTCTTTACAACTCTCCCTAACTTATCTTTTACCTTTCCTTCTATAATACTAATCCAATAAAACTCCTGATTACAATTTACCAAACAAAACTTCTTAGCTCAAAACCAGGCAGCTTTCAGTTTTCTCTGAATTTCTGTCATCTTTTCTTTCTTCTTGGGGATTCTGCTTCATAGGTTACTGAACAATAAAGGTAACTTAAAAGAGAGCTATTTTTCAGACAGTCTTTACATGCTTGTAGCTTGGCAGTTCTCCTCCCAAATGTTCAATTTTCCCCAGTCTTATACCACCAAAGCATTGGATCGTGTCTTTGGCTTTTAAGAATATCAATTCACTAAATTCAAACTTGATTAGAGTTTGGTATTTGTTGGGGTATAATTTAAATTGATTGGCCTAATTCAAACCTGTGTGGTCATTTATAGGCAAGCAGCTACCCTAGCTACCCCAGTAGCTGGAATACATGGTACATTTTTCAGAACACTTGGTGCTGAAACTTTTAACTCTCTTAAAAGGTACAGTGCCCTTTTGCAGTCTATGAGATCTTGGATTGTCTTTGTGAATAATGGTTGGCAGGCAAAACTTTAAAGATCACCTGCAATAATTTCATCTTCATAGAGGTGACTATAATCAATCTGCAATGACCAATGGCACAGTCAAGATTGCTTAAAACCAGCATTTGTATCCCACAGTTGGACACTGCATGCAATTCACATGCAGGGTACTTACAAGTCATAGAGCTGTACAGCATAAAAACAGATCCCTCAGTCCAACTCATCCATGCCGACCAGATATCCTAAATTAACCTAGCCTCATGCCAGCACTCAGCCCATACCCCTCTAAACCCTTCCTATTCATTTATCCATCCAGATGCCTTTGTAATTGTACCAGCCTCCACCACTTCCTCTGGCAGCTCATTCCCTACACGCACCACCCTCTGTGTGATAAAAGTTGCCCCTTAAGTCCCTTTTAAATCTCTCCCCTCTCAACTTAAACCTATACCCTCTAGTTTCTCCACCCCAGGGAAAAGACCTTGGCTATAGACGATATCCATGCCCCTCATGATTTTATAAAGATCTATAAGGTCACCCCTCAGGATCCAAACCTCCAGGGAAAATAGCCTCAGCTTATTCAGCCTTTCTCTACAGTTCAAACCCTCCAATGCTGGCAACATCTTTGTAAATCTTTTCTGAACCCTTTCAAGTTTCACAATACCCTTCCTACAGCAAGAAGGCTGTAATCCTATTCTCAGTGCACTGACCAATAAAATGCCAAACACTTTCCTCACTATCATATCTATCTCTGACTCCACTTTCAAGGAACTATGAACGTGAATGTTTTCAATTCATACTGTGAAAGTGCCCAATTAATGCACTTCCTCCTTTAAGGGTATGATAGCACAGACAAGTCACCACACACTCAGACAGAAAAAACACTTACACTGTCCATTCTGCGTCTGGACAAAGCCATTTTCTATTTCGAGTGAGCTGCAAATCCCCAGACTGGCTGCAGTGGACCATGACTGTTTGTGGCATACACCCTGGATTGTAATATTACAGTATCCCTGATCCTCAGCAGATGACAGACCCTATCCAAGCCCTTGGACTGAGACTGGACACTACCTTGACTAACAATGGCAGGACCCTCATATGACCATAGTTTGCCTCGTCATAATGGAAGACTATTCCCCTTAGATTTTGAGACATGGTTATTTGATAGAAGTGTGTTTGCTGCATAAACTGCTGGCACACGCTGTACATGTGACACTGATAGCACAACGTTTTACTGCAAAATGTTCTCCTTGACTGATCAGTACTGACAACCTTGAAAAATTGCCTTGCTTCAAGTCTATGTTGAACACGGTAAGACAAAAGGACTGTGAGCTTTTAAGCTCTAAATGACAAAGTGCAAAAAACCAAGGCAAGATATACTAATGACCCTCTAAGTATCCAAGCAGACACAAAGTGAATTAGCCCTTGGAAAGCAAGTCCAAAGCTCAGAGATGCACCCTGGTCCAATCCATGAGATGGATTCTTGACCTCATGCAAAGTCAGTTGGCAACAGCATCACACAGTGAAGCACTGGTGCAATCCAAAGGAGGGCACTAAAATGAAGAATTATGTTGCAAGTGAATCAAAAATGTGCCATGATGTTTATGACTGCTGTCCAAGATGGAGGCCTGGAGGAGCAAGCTAAAGCTACCAGGTATCCACTCTGACTTGTGTGTCAGGAATTATCACCATCTGGTATTTATCTGGCACATGGGAAGTAGAAAACTAAATATCAATAAACAATATTAGGTACTAACTGCGTAGAAATAAGTTTCTTGTCACTGGCTGACAAGTCCTGTGTTCAAATCTTGGCTGCAGAATCAAACATTTTTTTCCCCAACATCAAGAATCTCATTTTTGTGATCTCCCTATATTTTTCCAACTGAATTACCAGGTGCTGTGTCATTCAGGGAAGAGCTAGGAAGATTTTGCTCAATCGTAACATCCCTTACCTCCAAAACGTTCTCACTTTTGTCTCCTTTACATGTAAGGAGTCTTTTTACTCAAGAGATGCCAGCATTTATTGTCCATTCCAAAACTGCCGCAGTAAAGTGTCAACTACATTGCTGTGGATGTGGAGTCACATGTAAGCCGGCAGATTTCCTTCTCTATAGGCCAATCGGATAGTTTTTTTTAAAAAATGACAATTGACTATTATCATGTACCATTAGACTAGCCTTCTTTTCCAGAATTTTATTGGAGTCAAATTTCGCCATTTGTCATATGGAATTCAAACCCATAGCCCAGAACATTAGCTTGGGGCTACTAGACCAGTGAACTTTACCACTATATCACCATTCTCCATTACATACTTAAATGTTTTGAAAGAAGATGAATTCAAGACTTGAAAGTCTTGCTATCTTTGAATACAATAAAAACTTCACTGATGTAAAGTTTCTGCTCTGTGAGTAGAGAATATAAAAAAATGATTACCCATCTCATAGAATCATATAATATAGAAATTTTGGCCCTTTGGCCCATCATGTCTATGTTGACCTACAAACACCAAACTACACTAACCAATTTACCTGCATTTGGTTCACGGCCTACTATGCCCTGGCTTGCCCATATCAGTCTTAAATGTCGAAGAATGTCTGCGGCCACCATTTTCTCAGGTAGCGTATTCCATATTTCTACTACCTTTTGGTTGAAAAAAAAGCTTTCTTCAGATCCTCCATTTATTCTTCACCTTAAACTTATGCTCTCTGATCTTACACATATCTGACATGGGGAAAGACCCATTCCCCTACCCTATATTTACCCCTGACTAATGCACCTAACACTATGGGCAATTTAGCATGGCCAATTCACCTGACCTGCACATCTTTGTATTGTGGGGGGAAACCGGAGCACCTGGAGGAAACCCACGTAGACGCAGGGAGAATGCACAAACTCTACACAGTCAGTCAGTCACCTGAGGTGGGAATCAAAACCAGGTACCTGGGACTGTGAGGCAGCAGTGCTAACCATTGAGCCACTGTAATATTGTACTGACTCCTTCAGAATCTGTGGACTTGTACACCAAGCTTCCTTGTTCCTCAGTACGATCTAGGAACTTATTATTCATTGTGTACATTCTTCCCTAATTAGGCTTCCCAAAATGCATCACCTCACACTTATCAGGATTAAGCTCCAGTTCTTAGCCTGAAACGTTAACTCCGATTTCTCTCCTCTGGTGCTGCCAGACTTGCTGAGCTTTTCCAGCAATTTCTACTTTTGCTTTAAACTCCATCTGTCATTACTTTACCCAATTTACTAAGCGATCGACATCAGACTGTAGACTGAGATCATTCTCTTCACTATCAACACGACATCAATTTTGGTGTCTTCTGTAAACTTTTTAATTATACCTCCTATTTATATCTGTGTCATTAATATACATAACTGACAGCATGGTTCCTAGCACCGATCCCTGTGGTACACCGCTGATCATATTCCAATAACAAAAACAACCTTCCACCATCACCCTTTGCCTCATATGTTGGCAATAATCTTCAGGGGAATTTCTTTGTTACTGGCAGAGGGCACTTAGTTGTTTCCTAAGAAACTGGCATTGAAATTCCAAAAAGGCATATCAATGTAGTCCAGGGTATGTCAGTAGAATAAGCAATTAAGCTCATATGGAAAACTGTGGCACACTTTCCTAATGCAAATTTGCTAGGAAAGTGGTATTTAAGCAGGGAGGATAGGTGGTGGGGATGCCACCAGCATCTCATATTAAGTCCATAATGGGAAGCCAACTTTCTTATTCTATCACAAAAGACAATTGATGCTCACTTAAGGACTGAATCAGCTGCCACTGATGAACAAGGGGTTCATTATGCAGGAAACATGAGAAGCAAATCCATGTGGGCTCAGAGTGAAAGGCACTCGATGGTTGAACCAGAGACTGAATGCAGGGCAGAGGGTGGGACAAGTTTTGAATTCATGTTCCTTCAAAACATTGAAGTATGTAATGGGGTTTGGTGGTATACAGGGGAACTCGATTATCCGAAAATCAGATTATCAGAAGGAGATCTCTAGGTCCCGATGGAAACATTACATCAAAGACGTGTTTCCAAACTGATTGCATCTTTTGTTTACAGTGATTAAACAGGCACCATCTCCAAATGACTGACTTCCCGCCCTCTCTCTCTCCCCACATTTTCCCTGGAGTTCTACAGAAGGGTGTAAACTAAGCCCCCAACCTCCCCCCCGGAATAATATTTCCAACATTATCTTGTGCAGGGCAAACGTGGAACTGGTCAAAAAATTGCAGTAAAAAGTTGTGTGCGCACGCACTCGCGCTGTTTGGAGACTTAACCCACAAAGGCAGCAGCAGTCTTGTTGTTGGTGTGCAGTCCGGATGCCCTGGTGGGGGGCCGGTGGGGGCACTCATGCACTTTGTGCTGGGGGCAGGGATGGGTTTGGACTGGGTTGGGGGGTGGTGCTGGACGAAGGGGGCAGAGGGTGGTGTTGAAGGCAGGGCCTCATGCGCTGTGCTGCTGCAGTCTCCTGAACGGGGAGCAGACTTTAAAAACTCCGAGCCCCAGAGGAAAGGCATTTAATTGATTTTCCGGATAATCGATTATCCGAACAAAATAGTGCCCACTCATCTCATTCGGATAATTGAGTTTCCACTGTATTGGTAAAGTTCACTGGTCTAGTAGCCCCAAGCTAATGTTCTGGGCTATGGGTTTGAATTCCATATGACAAATGGTGAAATTTGACTCCAGAGAATCCTGAGAGCCAACCTATGTCTTTGCTGCTGACTCTGAACTCTCTCTGCTCCCTATGATCTCCAGGACCTGTGCCTGGGACAGCTCTATTATACTCAACCTTAAATGGATGTAATACAAGCAACAGGAACCACCTCCCCAGCAGCACTGCAGAGTATGGAAGAGTTGCCAAGCTCTTGGCAGGAGTGCCTTCAACCTCTGATGTCCTTTATCCAAGGGCAAATCTTGCTGCTGGCCTCTTAAGTGTCTGAGTGCATGCCACAAAATACAGCTTGCTTTCTCAAAAAGGAGCGACTATGGGTCAAGATTCCCATTGCCTCTTTAAAATTCCAAAGTCAGATAGCCATTACAGCACAGAAACAACAGAAGTGTGCTTGCTTCTATTTATTATAACAGTTTCTATTTATTATAAACTATCAGTGATATGGTAGTTTATAGTAGGAATATTAAACAATGTACTATTGCATTGCTGAAATAAAATGGTAAATAGTATTGCCCTTTGGAGGAATTTAATCATGCATAAACACAGGCTGAGGGCAATCACAGTTTAATTGCTGCTTGATGTGGGATGTTTAATTTCTTTGAAAACCTCTAGCTCCAAGCCAGCAAAAAGTTATTCTAAAAATTTCAATAATGCATAACTATTGGTCACTATTAGTCCCACGTGGTCACAAGTTTTGAGCATGCTAGCTGCTGTAAATCTGTTTTTCAGTTTGTAATGCCATTTGTAAATTGGCAAATCCAAATTATTGTTGCTATTTCTAAACTGTTCATATTAGTGAACACCACCTTGCAATTTCAGGCCCTAGGTCAATGCCTCGCTTTTTCCAATATAAATAATGTATTGCGTTAAAGATCTTCACATGTTCTTTGTTATCTTCAGTCTACACCTTCTGAAGACCACTAAAAGAAGAAACACTTCACAAGCACATCTTGTTTTCATTTTACTGTTCATGTTACTGCTCCAAACTCTCACAACAGTAGTAAACACCCAACGAGCTGGATGATGTGTGCCTTACATACACATTACATAACCGTGAAAAAATAGTCGACTTAATGGAATTGGCAAAATTGAAGCAAAAGTCAAAAATTAATGAGGAACCATACAAATTATTTAAGGTATTACCTAGATGAATAATATGGTTGATCGGAGCAACCTTTAATACCTAGTAACTAGGCTAATAAAATCTGCATGAAAATATGTTGATTGTGTTGTGTTCATCTTACCTTTGCAAAACACCATATTACTCTTATAAGAAACATTTTTTTTTATCTTTGTGAAGAACAAAGTATAAATCTACATAGCTGAAAATGTGTTGCTGGAAAAGCGCAGCAGGTCAGGCAGGATCCAAGGAACAGGAGAATCAGGAATGAAGGGCTTATGCCCGAAACGTCGATTCTCCTGTTCCTTGGATGCTGCCTGACCTGCTGTGCTTTTCCAGCAACACATTTTCAGCTCTGATCTCCAGCATCTGCAGCCCTCACTTTCTCCTATAAATCTACATAGAACATGTACATAAATAAAATCTCTCTGCTATTTGGTAAATACTTTTGTGGCAGATTTCACGTGATGGGTTATTCCACATTGGGGCATTTTAAATCATCATCCACCCAGACATTCCAGTGGTAAATGGATCTCATGTGCTAAATCATAAAGATCAAAAGATCCAAAGTTGAATGTCCAGTCTATGCTGAATTAGTTGACCTCAGCCAGTGCAAAATAAGTGCCACAATTAGGCTATGTGCTAAGGGAAGGGTCGAGCAGGGGCTCCCTCTTAAACATTGTCTAGCAATCCATTGCTGAAAAAGTATACAAATGTGAGGTAAGGATTAAACCAGACTGAGTATGATGCTCTATGATTGATAGAGATTCAGCTTCACACTTCAGTGAGCTGCCAGTATGCATGGGATTGCATACCAGCTAGGGTTCAGCACTTTCAGTGGATGAAAAATCAGACACGCCAAGCCAAATTATTAAATGTGTAAATTATGCGTTGCTTTATGTCTCAACTAGTAACTGTGCTAAAGCAACTTTGTACTTGCTCCATAATCTTGATTTTCTTTTTAAAGACAGCAGCTTTTAAAGCAAATTTCAGCTGCAATAAACAATGATGTGCCACAAGGAGGCAGGGGAAGAGAAGCTGCTTCACCATTCTCACTGAAATGAACAATTACAGGAACACAACATTACATTATAACACATGCATTTATAGAATGCTATCATATCACAGTGAATTAATTCCAGAGTGCAGTGATTTTTGTTCTGTTCCACCTTCATCCAGTAACAAAATGAGATGGATATCAATGACACAAATGTGGGCCTGTTAAAATCATTTAGACTTGTGTCAATCACTCTCTTGTAATGGAAGTCAGCACCGACTGTCCCCTATGCACCAGTTGTACAAAATTCCTTGAGTTTTGAATTAGGTCACTGCAGATAACTTACATATCATTCAATTTCATCAACACAGCAAGGTTCCATTGACATTTTTCTCATCTACCCCTGGATATTGACCTCACCACTGAATATCAAGTGACTTGAATGTCTAGGACTGTCATTAATCTCATTTCGTCTGGAGATATTCTCTCTACATCTTCCCACTTCCTAGTTGCCCAAACCCACACAGCTTACTTTTAATTTCTTCTCAAACTCCTCCAACAGGGTTGGCCTTCATTGTCCCATTGTTTGAGCCTGCTCCTGCCCCTCTGAGGTATTTTTGGTCTTTTCCATCTAGATTATTTTTCTCCCTTGTCCCTTTCCATCTATGTTTGCAGTTCTTCTGATGCCTTACACCATTTCAACAATTCCTAGTTTCCTGGCCCTCACTCCCAGCCCTTCATTAAAGGCATCCAATCCTTCTGCAAACCAATTCTTCACCAGGACAGACTGATGTCTCTTCACTTCCTTAAATGGAGACACAAACACAGTTTCCATGCACCAGTGTGATTCTCCGCCTGGTTGAGATTATTCTATCATTGAACAATTTCTCCTTTAAAATGTCTCATTCAAAGAAAAAGTATTCCTATGGGAAACAAATGGGCATTAATCACACCAGCAGTTTTGTAGGACTTGTGGAACATACTTTATACAAGTCGCACTAGGGGCTCCCCTCCCACAGATTATCCTGGGATCTCAATGACTGTACCAATGTTGCTTCCTGTTCTCATCTGGAACTAGAAAAATTAATCAATCAATTTTGCTTCCAACTAAAATATCCTCATGTCCATCTAACCTGCCTACCAATCACCTTAAATTTATGAGCCTGGGAATTGACCAAATTCTGCTAACTGTGTTTTTCTCTACAGATGATCTACAGAAATCCAGCATTTTATTTTTATATTTCAGAGGATCCGATGGCTGTTGGTAATATTGCTAGACTATTAATCTAGAAATTCAGCTAATGGTTTGTGGACCCATGTTCAAATACTGCCATGACAGGTGGCGGAATCTGAATTCAATAAAATATCTGTAATTAAGAATTTAATGATGAGCATGAAACCACTGCCAATTGTTAGGAACCCATCTGGTTCACCATTAACTTTTCGGGAAGGAAATCTGCCATCCTCACCTGGCCTAAATGTGATTTCAGGCCCACAGCTATGGGGTTGACTTTCAACCACCGTCTGAAGTGACCACGTTGCACAGTTGTATCAATTGCTACAAAGTCTCAACAAAGAAAAGTGGCTCACCAAGGGCCACTCCTCTCAAGAACATGCAGGAACAGACAACAAATGCTGGGTAGCCAGCAACACCTATGTAAGAATAAAAACAATTCAGCTTGATTTATAAGCTTCTCTACTGTAGAGTTAAAACACGTTGAACACAGCATATCAGAGGTAAAAGGTACAATTCCTGGTCGCATCTTATGAGAAAATTAAAGAACACATGGACAGAATATTGCCTCTAGAGTTGGGAACCTAAATGTTGCAGCTATTTCCGGTCCCAACAATGAATTAGAAGGACTCAAGCTGTGACTTTCCTTGCTGCATGGTTGTTGGCCAATCAGCGTTGTCAAGTGCAAGCTGATGATGGGATTTATAATTGCAGACGCAACTTAAAAGCATCATACAGTATTCAAGTTTCAGCTCAATTGGAGCTCAGGAGAGGTAAACTTAGTGCAGACTGTCTCATGTTTCACTGAACTCTTGAATTGCTGCCAGAGGCTGAGAGAGAGAGATGAGGAGGAGATTTATTTCAAAAAGGTGGCAAAAGGTCAACCAGCCAAACAAGCAGGCCTAACTGGATGTCATAGAAATTGTGAACACAGACTTTATTATAGAGACTGGGTGAAATGTCAAGGAGTTTAATGACCTTCTTCATTCTGGCAAAGATGAGTGTAACCAGGCACCTAGAAGGGAGACCTCCTGCCCTACATCATCCAGCCTATGATGCTCCTGAACATATGGTAATCAATGACCCTCCAGCAAGGTTCAAATCCCTAATGCTAATGAGGACCTTGCAGAACCAACACTAATATTAGGTTTAGTGAGTCAAAAAGGTAGAGTGCATTCCTTCTCTTCAAAGAGTATGCCAAAGACTCACCTATAACTGGAAGCTGAGTCACCTCAAAAGCCCAGTCATAAATGAATTCTCATGATCACCTTCATGTATCTCCCACAAGGTCAGTTGAGAAAGGAAGACCATGACTATACAACAGCATTACCAAAAGTATCTAATTGACACAGCACTCAAGCACAACCTCTGCCAGTACAGAGACGCTCACAGTGGTAGGTATACACACGTTAGATTGAGAAAACACAGATAACTTCCCAAAAATGCTAGGAAAGCAAGTGTCTTTTGGAACAGGGATTTGAAGGAACCCTGTACTAATAAAAGCAGTGAAGAAATTAATGGGACTGAAAGGTGATAAATCCCCAGTATCTGATAATCTACATCCCAGAGTACTAAATGTGGTAGTCATGCAAATAATGGGATGTTGGTTACCATCTTCCAAACTTCTATGGATTCTGAAATAGAATGCCAACAGACTAGAGTAACAAATGTAACCCAACTATTTAAAAGGAGAGAAAGAGAACAGGAGAATTACAGACCAGTTAAGCAGACAGCAATGGCAGGTAAATGCAGGAGTCTATTATAAAATATGCAATAACAGGTCACTTAGAAAATAAAACAAAATTAAGATGTATTTATAAAATGTAAGTCATGTTTGACTGAAGCTTTGTGAAGACAGAAGTAGGAGAATAAAGAAGGGAGACCAGTGGATGTAGTGCATTTGGATTTTCAGAAAGCTTTTGATAAAATTCACATAACAGGTTAGTATGCAAGAATTAAAGCACATGGGATTGGGAGGGTGGGGGTCATACACAGGCATAGGTCCTTTTAGGAGTGGAAAGCAATAACTAGTGGGGCACCAAAGGGATCAATGATTATACCCCAGCTATTCACAAAGTATTATATCAATAATTTGGATGAGGGAACTAAATGTAATATTTTCAAGTTTGCTGATGACACAAAACTGGAAGAATTGTGAGAAGCAAGGAAGAATTAAAAAGAGGCTTGAAGGAAACTTATGCAAGTTGAATGAATAGGCCAATGTATGGAAATGCAGTGTAATATGGATAATTATGAAATTATTCAGAATGCCAGAGTATTACTTAATTGACGACAGTCTAGGAAAATGGGGAAAGGGACCTCGTTTTCCCTGTACACCAGTCACTAAAAACAAGCATGCAAGTGCAGCAAATAGTACATTGCTCCTAATTGCTAGAGGATTTGCGTACCAGAGCAAGGATGTCTTGCTGCAACTGCACAGGGGCTTAGTGAGATCGCATTTACATTAGAGTTAGATTAGATTCCTTACTGTATGGAAACAAGCCCTTCGGCCCAACAAGTCCACACCGACCCTCCAAAGAGAAACCCACCCAGACACATTCCCCTACTCTATATTTAGCACTGACTAATGGACCTAACACTACGGGCAATTTAGCATGGCCAATTCACTAGACACACACATCTTTGGACCGTGGGAGGAAACCAAAGCACCCACAGGAAATCCATGCAGACACAGGGAGAATGTGCAAACTCCATACAGGCAGTCACCCAAGGTGGGAATCGAACCCAGGTCCCTGGCGCTGTGAGGCAGCAGTGCTCATCACTGAGCCAAGTAGTGTGTCCACTTGTGGGCTCGTTACCCAAGCAAGTATATAGTTGCCATAGATGGACCACAACCAAAGATTCACCAGGGTGATTCTTGTGATGGCAGATTTACCATACAAGGACAGATTGGATCAATAAGGTCAACATTAATTGGATTTTGCAACAATAAAAGGGTAGTGAATTGAAATCTACAGATACAGCTGCCCGGAGAGGATGCAGGGATAATGTTCCCTTGTTGCAACATCTAGAACTAAGTGTCGGAGTCTCAGGACTTTAAGGAGGGAGTAGAAATTTCTTGACTCAGAGGGTGGTGACTCTATTGAATTCTCAATCATACAAGGCAGTGAAAGTCAAGTCACTACCTATTTATTAAGAATATACAAATTTCCAGATTCTAAAAGCATAATGGGGTACAGAGAATAGGAGTATGGCACTGAGATAAAAGGATCAGCCATGGTCATGTCAAATGGCAGAAGCAACATGATGGACTGAATGGCCTATACTTGCTCTTATTTTCTATGTTTCTATGAACTGTATTTAACTCTATTTAAGAAAGGCTGTAAGGAGATGCCTGTGAACTACAGACCTGTGAGTCTGATGCTAGCGATGGGTAAATTGTTGAAGGCAATTCTGAAAGACAGGATTTACATGCATTTGGAGAGCCAAGGACTGATCAACAATAGTCAGCATGGCTTTGTGCAAGGGAAATCGTGTCTCACAAACTTGATTGAATTTTTTGAGGAAGTAACCAAAAAGTTTAATGAGAGTGAAGTGGTAGATATCATTTACATGGACCAAAGTAAATCCTGTGACAAGATTCTATATGGTAGGCTAAATAGTAAAGTTAGATTACATGGGATTCAGGGAGTCCTTGCCAATTGGATTCAAAATTGGCTTGACAGAGGGACACAAAGAATAGAAGTGGAGGGTTATTTTTCAGTCTGAGGACTTGTGACCAGTGGTGTTCTACAGGAATCAGTGCTATGTCCACTTTTGTTGGTCATTTATATAAACAATTATGCAATTAATGATAGCACTCTGGGTAATGCTGTAAAACAGAGACACCTAGGGGTGCAGGTACATAATTCTTTGAAGTTTGCAACACAAATAGACAGGGTGGTTAAGAAGGTATTTAGCATGCTTGCCTTCTTTGCTCAGACCGTTAAGTATACGAATTGGGATGTCATGCTGAAGCTGTACAGGACATTGGTAAGGCCTCTTAAGTGCTGTTCTGGTCGCTCTGTTACAGAAAGGATGCTATTAAGTTAGAGCGTGTGTGCAGAAAAGATTTACCAGGATGTTGCAAGAATGAAAGGGCTAACTTATAAAAGATAGGCTGCATAGACTGGCACTCATGAAGGGCATAGGTAAGGTGAATAACAAGGGTCTTTTCCTGGGGTCAAAGAGTTCAAAACTAGGGAAAATATTTTCAAGGTGAGAGGAGAAAGATTTAAAAAGGACATAAGGAGCAACTTTTTTTTACAAAGAGTGGTTAGTATGTGGAATGAACTGCCAGAGGAAAAGGTGGATGCAGCTATAGTTAAAACGTTTAAGAGACATTTGGATAAATATATGAATAGGAAAGGTTTGGATATGGGGCAAATGCAAGCAGGTGGGACAAGTCTGGTTTGGGAACATGGGTTGGCATGGATAAGTTGGACTGAAGAGTCTGTTTCCATGGTTTTCTAAATCCATTCTGTGAAAACACAGTCAGAGAAACCCAGCTAACACAGCCCCAGTCATTTATATTCTCTGTCAATGTAGTTGGGAAGGGAATTTTGGCCAATTTTCTTCTGAGGCTTCAGTTAGATGTCCATTGGCTCAGCGCACTCTAGGTGAAATACATTTTTGATGACAGGAATGCAAGCATGCTTCCTGAACCAAATGCAAAAGTAGCAAACTTGCCTCCAAAATGCAGCTTGATCCTTGCACTATGCTGGGGTTAGAAGCAAGAGAGCTGCATTCCTGACTATAAGTTTTGTAGCTAACTCCGTATTGAATAATGTAGATTATTTTTAAATTACAGATGAATAACAGAGGGAAGATACCTCAGGATGCATTTCCAGGTGTCCCTCTATTCACCACAGTTTATCCAGAACTAAATCAACAAGCATTCTATCGGCTCAAAAATGGATAATTTAGCCCAGGTTTAGCCCAGACACCACAGATCTTCTTTTATGTCATCCCTATATCTACTTAAATAAACAGAATCTATGTTTTAGTTCATCCAATCATTTAGCACTTCCTCTGTATCAGACTGTTCTGGAAGATGATGTGAATTCATTAATTTCAGACTCAAAGTGTTCCCCCATGATTCCCACATGTTCCCACATGATTTCAAAACACTGCACCAAATGATATTCCATCACTTAAGGGCAACGTCAAATGTGAAAACTGTGACAAAATCAAGCGAGGCAGCAGTTGTTGTATCACAAACAAGATGAATAAACTGTTATCTTTCTCTTTTGGAATCACTACCAAATGTTTTTATTCTAAATTATGATAAAATTGAAAACAGTATTGTTTTTAAATACTAAAACTTTAAAGATTTATTCTCAACCAAAGTTTAAGGAATACAATTGTTTAATACTCAAATTTCCTTCATACCCTTTTCACAGCACAGAAAGACATAAATGCCTAATCTTGAACATTTATTTATTTAAAAAATATATCTTAAACACCCTGGGGTGGGATGCAAGGTGGCCTACAAGTCTGATAGGGGTCAAGGTAATAACACAGAATGGACAAATTACACTGTCATTCCAGTTAAATTATTTAAGTTATTTAATTTGACCTGTAGATAGTCTCTTGTCTTCTCATCACAGATGTTGCCATGCCTGACTTTTAAGTGGGAGGTCTTCACTAGAGATGATCCTTTAATGGAAGCAAACCATTCTCCATTTAACCCATACCATTATCAATCATGTACAGGGATAAATGAGCCTGTAGGAATTTGCCAGTATCACAAATGACACTGTGACCTAAGGCCAACATCTTTATTTGCTTCTCCACTGGTTCAGTTCAGTGGATATTAACCAATTTTATAATCCATGAAAGGAAAAATTAAAAGGACATCATCCATAAAGCAGAATTATTTCCAGCAGCAACAAAATGATTTCTGTATTATCTTTATGAATTATATGGTCTTACAGTAACAATGTAATGAAAATAAGGATGATAATAATCAAGTGCCTTGGGCAAACACTAATATGCATTTAATCACATTGCAAAAACCCATTTGTCACTGGAGTTCATGCAAGCAACTGTAAACGACATACGTAATCCCTTACTTTCCAAGGATCAGGACACAGTGTGACATTTACCTACTCTAAGTATTATAATTTTTTATTTAATAAATTATAATTAACAAAGTATATATTTACAATCTATCATGAATAAAACCATTAATATTTTGAATTGTTTAGAATTATAGAATCCCTACAAAGCAGAAGCAAGCCATTTGGCCCATTAAAACCACGCCAACCCTCTAAACAGCATCCCATCTAGACCCACTTCCCCTATCCTACTCCTGTAACCCTGCATTTCCCATAGCTAATCCACCTAGCCTGCACATACCTGGACACACTGGGAAATTTAGCATGGCCATTCCACCTAACCTGCGGATCTTTGGACTGTGTGAGGAAACCAGAGCATTCAAAGGAAACCCACACAGACACAGGGAGAATGTAAAACTCCATACAGACAGACACCCAAGAGTGAAATCAAATCCAGGTCCCATGATGCAGTGAGGCAGCAGTGCTAAACACTGAGCCACCATGCCGCCCAATAAACTAGGTTGCATATTTTTAAATCCCTACAGTGCAGATGGAGGCCATTTGACTCCTCGAGTTTGCACCAACCCTCTGAAGAATTTCCCATTTTAGCCTCACAACTCCACGTTAGCCTGCACTTTTTTTGGACTATGGGAAAAAAACCAGACTACCAGTGGGAGCCCACATAGATAGTCAATCAAGGCTGGAATCAAACCCAGATCTGTGGCACTGTGAGGCATCAGCACTAACCATTGTGGAACCATGCCATCCAGTTTAGCTTAAACCGTTTCGCTAAAGTGACATTTCTGGATGATTTTACACCTATGATTCTCAAAATTACTATATACTCACTAGCAGATTGCAAAAATGCTTTCATGAATACGAAAGCACGTTAGAAATTCTGCTGAATAAATGATTTGAAATGTGCTTTTTCACAGAATAATCACAACAGCATACAAATCATGCAATCTGAAGTTAATTTACAGAAGTTTTCTTTAAAGCACTCTGGGAAAAAAACAGGTAGTCACCAACTTCGCAAGTATACAAAATCCTCGTTACGGCAATGTAGGGGCACAGACTTCCCATGAATAACAAAAAACACGAATACCACTCCAATGTAATTCTTCTATGTACTACGAGGAACCGCGCGATCTGACCGAAGGAGTCAATCACGAAAAAAGGTCTGAGGCCAACCTCGGAAGCACGGAGATCTGCGGGTACCGATTCAGCAGATGAAAAAGAGCAAGTGTACACATAGTTATGAACTCCCCTTCAAAACTAATCTATAACAGAACTCTGATTCTTTTCAAAATTATTGTATACAATGTTTTCAATAATCCCAGCAATCGTCACCTATTTCTGGTGTAATGGAATATGGGCAACCAGATCGTATCAAGAGAGGTTTTGTAGAACACAAGGCTGTCAGTTCACCGGAAATACACAAAGGTTACTAATTTCAGAGTAAATTGATGGGGAAGTGCCATGGGGAGCCTTAATAGGAGAACATGCTGAATTATTCCACAATAAAATTAACTTTCCCTGATGCAGTTGCCACTTACATGTTTCAAGAGGCGTGCTCGAAAACCTGCTGAGATTTTCTCCTAATTTTTACTAAAATGTTTGGTCTTATTTTGGCAAAATTATTCCTGATTAATATCACTTTATAACATGCTACACAGTTATGACATATAGCAAGAAAAACAGGAACACATTTCTCAAGTACAGTTCAATCAACCTTAACCATAGGTTTTTGGCAGCAAAAAAGCTTTAGCACACTCAGCATCACTTACAAAAACAGAATTTCATTTCATTGCACAACTAAAATGAAAAATGAAGATTTAGTTGAACATCTTGCTCTTATTTGAAAGGTAGAACAATACGTACAAGTTGTGAACATTTTTTTCCACAGTAGTTATATTTAAATACTCTACCATTGTTGCTCCAGCCTAAGCACCTAACTCAGAGGGGACTGACTTCAAACGATTTTTAATATGGCAAAATATGAAGGGAGTTCTATATTTCCTTCCAAGTTTCAGAATTCAAAGCTTAAATTGCTTCAATGAAACTGGAAAGAAATTAATATCTCAAACTGAGATACAAATTTGAAAAAATTAAAATAGTTCTTATGTCAACAAGTAAAACTATTGGTGAACATTTCAATCAGTATTAGGAAAGTTAAGAAACGTTACAATTGTTCTGAAAATTGTAAGGAGATGGAAAATACCTGCAGTAAACCTTTAGGATTTGTAACTGGTTACTTGAAACAAGGTTAAGATAATGACCTGAAAATAAAGGGTAGGGCCCAAATGTAAAGGTCATGAGTGACATGCTTTATTGCCAACAACGTGGTTAAAAGCCTGTAGGACAAGTGTTAAAACATTAGTCCAGATACGTATAACCTTTCAAAAATAATGCCCGAAGCAACATATGTACTGCACTTCAGCAAGTGTACAAGTAGTATATTTTTCGAGAAATTCAGCAAATATCTATTTGAATAGCAAAACTATTCTCATCAAGATATTAGCTTGCAAGTCTTTATACACAATAACCAAATATGTGCAAGTGAAGTACGATTAACATTGCACAATAAAATATATTCAGCTTCTCTAATGGCTATGTTGAGAAGTGTTTAGTGCAATGATAAAATACATAAAGACTCCTAATCTGATTCCTTGTCAATAGGTTGTTCTCAGCTGAAGTGACAATAAGGTTTTATTGCTGCAGTAGGGGAAAGGACAGGATTACCCAGTAATGCTTATAACCACTGTGCTGTCCAGCTAGCCATGAAAACATCCTGTTGTTAAAACACTATTTCTCATCAAGTGAGAGATATGTTACATCTTGGGTCTTGAGCATTGACTTAAAGCTAGCATTTATTGCCCATTCCTAACTGTCCTTGAGAAAGCAGTGATGCTTCGTCTTGATCCTCTGCAGTCTAACTGGACAATGTACAGACATTTTGATCAAAAGCGGAGAAATGTCCCTTCTTAAAATCCACCTCATTATAAATTTAGTTTGATTTATTATCACATGTACTGTGATACAATGAAAATGATTGTTTTGCATCCTATATGGGGAAATCATACCATACTAAGTACATCAGGATAATGGAACAGAATGCAGAATATAGTGTTACAGCTACAGAGAAGGTGCAGGTAAAGATCAACTTTAATATAAGAGGTCCACTCAAAAGTCTGATAACAGCAGAGGAGAAGCTGTTCTGACCTTTTATTTAAGAAAGGAAGAAAGGTGGAAATCTAATTTTTCTTCTACAAAAAAAAAAGTTTTGATTTTAATATTTGGGACCTTTTATGGACTAAAATGATTTTAAAAAAAGGAGGAAAACTGACTTAAGATGGTTGCATTGGTCACCTGATCAGGTTGAGCTAACATCAAACAATATCAATTTTAAAAATGCCTGAACTGAAATTATTATAAAGGGCTACTGAGGGTACTTTTTGGAGTAGTATACTATTTATATCTCTGGGTCAGAGGCCTGAAGGATGTATATCCTATCTCCTCCAAAGATATGTCATAACATGTTTGGCGGAGTGAACTCGAATGGCCGAATGGCCTTACTTCCGCTCCTATGTCTTATGGTCTTATGTTTGAATAGGTTTATTAAAAATATCTGAAAAGGCATTGAAATTTACTTTGTAGCTCCTGTTTTAATCACACCTTTTTGGAAGCTGCACGTATTGGAATGAAAGTCAACTACAGATTATCCAGCTTGAAAAAAAAGTCAGATTTAACAATCCACAAGTGAACTGTATTTTTAAAAAGCTATAGATCAGAAACAGTGCAGCAAAGTAGATTCATACCAACAGAATCAGAAGGCATACTCTCTCTCTCTAAGCCTTTCAAAAAGCAGCACCAGCAATAAAGGAAATTTAAGGAATATTCATTCACATAGTATTCACATTTCCAAACTGCACCGATGCTGAGGACACAACTGCCCATGTCTGGGCACTCCAGTTTCCTCCCACAGTCAAAAGACATGCAGGTGAGCTGGATTCGCCCTGCTAAATTGCCCATACTAATTAGGGATGTGCAGGCTAGCCATGTATTAGCCATGGGAAATGTGGGGTTACTGGGATAGGATGAGGGAGGGGTCTAGGTGGGATGCTCTTCGGGGGGGGGGTTAGTGTGGGGCCAGTGTGGACTCAATGGCCGTTGTGGATTCAATAGGCCAAATGGCGTGCTCCACGCTGTAGAGATTCTAGAATTCTATGAAATCAATTAAACATCATAATCTCAGTTGAAATCTAGCAATTCAAGACATCGCAAGACTTTTTAAACTGCTTATTCATTATGTTTCTTCTTGGACTAAGCACTATCCCCTTTTTAAACTTCTTGCCTGTTTTGTGTGCATTCAATGTTACATTTTACTTTTCTCAAGATTTTGAGTACTAAAATTCATCTTTATTTCACTCAAGGTTGTAACTGACTCCTCAATTTTGACTAGTACAACAAACGTTTTTATTAACCAACACCTAAGGGACCAGGACTGCTTGTTCCCCTGGAAAGAAAAAGGAGTGACTTAACCAATGGATGAAGAGAAGGAGGACCACCTGCAGGCATACTATTGGCACCCCAATTACAGAAGAAACACTATTACCTCCCTGACTTTACTTGAAACTTTTTTTTGAGGGAAAAAAACAGGTTTTCAACTCTCACTGCCACACCAACTATATCATGGCATGACAGTGTATTAGGTTTGATAAAAAGCCTGCTTTTTCATTCAATTATGTGACTTGTGGTGCCAACTACGGTTCTTGTGTGCAACATCAGTTTTAAGACTTGTCACTACCCATGGAGTAGCGCATCTGAAATCAAAGTGCCACTATTCTCAGAATTGTTACAAAATGTAAAAATTTGATTAAACCTTCAAATTGACAGATTTTACCGAACCACTTAGTTCAAGTTAATACAAAAATGCACACAGGTGTTTCATAAATAAGAAAACAATTATTTATTGTAATCAATCTGTTTTGAATCCAATGGCAAAAGGCAAATTGCTAACTTATAACTAACTATAGCTCAAACTGTACCCTTTTCTTACAATTCCCATACACATACAAACAGACACACAAAGACACAAAAGTATTATGGGTGGGGAAGGGAAAATAGACCTGACACCAGTTCTGATCACAGATGAGGAGCTGTTTTCATTAGGCTTATTTCCCCCGATTTTTGGCTAATGACAAGGTTGTGGTATTCCGATTCTGTCTTTCACTCACTTGCTCATAATTCATAGTCATAGAGATGTACAGAACCGAAACAGACCCTTCAGTCCATTTCGTCCATGCAACCAGATATCCTAACCTGATCTAATCCCATTTGCTATCACTTATCCTAAATCCCTCTAAACCCTTCCTATTCATATACACATCCAGATGCCTTTTAAATGTTGGAATTGTACCAGCCTTCACCACTTTCTCTGATAGATCATTCCATATATACATCACCCTCTGTGTGGAATAGCTGCTCCTTAGGTCCCTTTTAAATTTTTCCCCTCTTACCCAAACCTATGTACTCTAGCTCTGGACTCCCCCACCCCGAGGAAAAGACTTTGTCTGATTACCCTATCCATGCCTCTCATGATTTTATAAACCACAACAAGATCACCCCTCAGCCTCCGACGCTCCAGGGAAAAATAGCCCCAGCCTATTCAGCCTCTCTCTTAGCTCAAATCCTCCAACCCTGGCAACATCCTTGTAATCTTTTCTGAACCCTTTCAAGTTACACAACATCGTTCCTATAGGAAGGAGACCAGAATTGCACACAATATGCCAACAGTGGTCTAACCAATGTCCTGTACAGCTGCAACAACTCCTATATTCAATGCGCTGTCCAATGAAGAAAAGCATACCAAACCCCTTCTTCACTATCCTAACTACCTGCAACTCCATTTTCAAGGAACTATGAACCTGCACTCCAAGAACTCTTTGTTCAGCAATACTCCCTCAGACCTTACCATTAAGTATATAAGTCCTGCTAAGATTTGCTTTCCCAAAATGCATCCCCTCGCATTTATCTAAATTAAACTCCATCTGCCACTTCTCAGCCCATTGGCCCATCTGATCAAGATCCTGTTGTACTCTGAGGTAACATTCTTTGCTATCCACTACACCTGCAATTTTGGTGTCATCTGCAAACTTACTAACTATACCTCCTATGTTCACATCCAAATCATTTATATAAAATGACAAAAAGCAGTGGACCCAGGACTGATCCTTGTGGCACACCACTGGGCGCAGGCCTCCAATCTGAAAAGCAACCCTCCATCACCACCCTCTATCTTCTACCTTCAAGCCAGCTCTGTATCACCCCTTCTGAAGGGACATATTTCTCCTTTTCCTTTCAGTAAGAGGATTTGCAGACAGCAGTCTACAGGAAAATTGTGCCAAAACAGTTAGTTTGATTGTTTGCTACTTCTCCACACACGAAGGAGAAAGAGAGGGGGCTTTAGATGCTTTCTCTTTGCAAGTTAGAAGCTTCTTCTGCATAATGCTAACATAAAGCTGTTGCCACTTACTCAGGAACTAACCATAAAGTTGTTACTTAGTAAAGCACTCAATCCCTACAACTGGTTCTCATTGTTTTTCAATCAAATACCTCTAAACAGACAGATAGTATCCTCTCCCACTGCTTGAATAAGGCAACATTGCATTGAAACAGTAGCACTTTCCCATTTTTCATCGTCCACAGTGCAAAAAAGGTAAAGAGAAATTTACAGAGTTCGGATTTCAAAATATTGGCATTTATCTATTGGTTACTTTGAATGTGTATTTTAAAAATTAGGTCAGTCAGTCCTTCCAGAAACTTGAACTAACCTAGTACGTGCTAGACAGCAGAGTCTCCTCGAGTGTTAATGGAAGGTTGTCAGTGTATGCCAGGTTCATGACACCATATTAAAATATTGAGAGCCATTGGCTTGTTTTTGGTTCAGGATATTCAGGAATTGACTTTAGTTAAGAAATCCAAAGACTGGAAATTTTCTGAGTAGTTTCGGAGGAGACTTGACTAAGACGAGAAGCACAGTGTATTTTCTCTCCTAGAAAGGAATATAGAACAGTTCAGGGCCTAAGTTAATTTGTGCAACTTCCTGACTACTGTGTTTGATTAGAAATTACCAAATTATAAAAAAAATGGAGAAAGTTAAGCTTACAAAGCACAGTGTAAATTATAGAGTCACAGACAGAGTCAAATGACAGTGCAGGCACTTCCAGTCCTATTTCTTATGACCTTAAGGTATTTAGATTATAGTCACAATCATAGAAATGTTTGAAACAGACCCTTCGATCCAACTTGTCCATGCTGACCAACCTAATATAGTCCCACTGCCAGCAATTGGCCCATATCCCTCGAAACCCTTCCTATTCATATACCAATCCAGATGCCTTTTAAATGTTGCAATTGTACCAGCCTCCACCACTTCCTCTGGCAGCTCATTCCGTACATGCACCACCTTCTGCGTAAAAAGTTGCCCCTTAGGTCCAACTGTTGTTCACATTTTTGGTTGAACCAGAGGAGGAAGATTAGTTGCATGCAAACCGACACCAGGGAGTGTACAGAAATGAGGTTCGTTTGGCAACAAGTAATTGATTGGTCTTCGGAGTGATGAGCAGTTGCTGGTGGCAAAGGCCTTCTACTTGCCATAGTTGTGACTGACTCCAATGGAGTGGTGTACAAGACAGCAGAGGCCTTCAAAGCTTTGGAAAGGAAAGTGCTTATTTTGTCACCGCAATTACAAAACACCTGAAGAAGGTAATTTTATTTTCCCCTCATCAATTGCTATTGTTATTAACCAATGAGACTGTCATGAATCAGTCACTCTGTCCCTCCTGCAAGTGAAAATGGAGTTACATGGAGAGAAAGAAAACGAAACAGAGCAAAAAAAAGAAAAAAAGATAATGAGAGCAATAGAGAATGACAGAGATCACCAAGCATTAAGTCCTAGCAAGCCAAAAGGTTCCATTCAATGAACAGTACACAGGGACCACTGAACTGTCTCCTCAGCTTGTTCCTCAATCTGTAAAATCTAATTTTATTTTATTTCTGTATCTGTATATAAACATGTGTCTTACGAGGGAGTTAGAGTTTTAACTCAAAGTAAAGGTGACAGTTTGTGGATTCTAACACAGATAAACAACTATTTATAATGAACAAGAATTATTGTTATGAGCAGAAAGCTTGTCCATGCTTTGTCAATCTGGGTCTAAAAAGACAGACAAATTGTGTAAGTTAGCATACTTTGATATAACCTTTTAACTTTTGTGACTCAGGGAATTCTAAAGGTTGATTACCAGTGTGCTACCAGTGAGCCATGACACTGGTCCCAGAAAATCTAGCACATACCTGTAGAATCCACTGACAGTAGTCACATGTAAGTTTTATTTTGAGGAAACAGAATGCCGTTGCACTGTGAAGGCTACTGGCTAGCCTGCAGGAGCCTTGACGGCTATATGTGCAGTTGTAAAGACATTGCATCTGGGAAAGTCTAGCAATGGATACTAATGTTCTGGTTCTGTTGACTTATCCTTCCACATCCATTCAGTGTTGTATGCACTGACTGGTAATTTTGAAGAAGACATCTGTCATTTACTTGATGCAGTGATATGCAGCTGATTGAGAGATGCCACACATGTTCTAAGTGCCTCTGGCCTGAGGCAAACAAGTTAAAAGCCACAATTTGTTGTGGCTATTTGCAGAGCATGCCCACTAGTCCTGCAAGTTCTGAGGTCTTCTTCAACAAAGGGACATATTTAGAAAACATGTGAAGTCTCCGACAGCATAAATTCTCTGACATATCAAGGTAGCATCTTTAGTTTTACACTCTAAGCTAAGGGTACATATTTTGCTGCTTTTCTGACCCTCCCTCCTCTCCTCTGCTGCTCTCATACTCTTGGCTTTCCAACTACTGTTTAGCCTATCTCCAAGTGCTTTGCTTACTACCAGTTGGACCTGTAATGTTTTCAACCCTCTCTTATGGGTCCATAATCACTTTCAAAATGACACATATCCTTCACATCACTGTGCTGATACGATAGCATCAGTGTGCCAATGGATGTGGGCTACTAAGTCTTCCGTCTATTTGAGTCCCATTCATTAAGTGGTGTGACCATTACTGCCTCTATGTATTATGATGTGGAGGAACCAGTGTTGGACTGGGGTGGACAAAGTTAGAAATCACACAACGCCAGGTTATAGTCCAACAGGTTTATTTGGAAGCACTAGCTTTCGGACCTGAAGGAGCAGCCCTCCGAAAGCTAGTGCTTTCAAATCAACCTGTTGGATTATAATCTGGTGTTGTGTAATTTTTTTTTAAACTTTGTCCAAGTATTATGTCCACGACATCATAGATGTGATTCATTACAGCATGATTCCCATGCTTCTTTTTAAAAATTGCAGAATGGCCATTATTGAGCAAACTAGCTCATTAATATCAACTGAGTTTTCGTAATATTTGGGTGAGTTACCAGGACCTGCATTACATAAAACCAAGATCTGCTTTCCAACTTTGGTTCCAAAGTTAGAATGCATTAGGACTGTGCTGATTAGCCATTCACTCCTACCTCCCATTTCAAAATAAAAATTCTGCACCAGGAATCAGTGATTTAGGGCATTTAACAAAAGAACCAAAAGTTGTAAAAGAATCAAATGTCACTTTATTACTGTACTTAGGATCTGGAATGTGCTGCCTGAGAATCAAGAGATAATTAGATAGTCAACTACAGAAGAACAAACTGAATAGCTACAATGAAAAGGTGGGCGAGTGAGAGCACCTTAGTTTCTCTAACGGGTAGCTGACATAGAGATGAGAGGCCAAAACAAGTCCTTAGAATAACCACTCTAATTTCCATAATGATTAGTCTTCAAAAATACTTAGGCGATGCCAAGACCTTTGGAACTGAGATTTATTCAGGATGTATGTAACTTCAAACTCTAACTTTTGGAAGGCCATTTTAAAATTCTGCACATTAGCAGATTGAGGGGGAAGCATTTCATGCAACCTTTAATTGCAAAAAGAAATAGTTCTAACACTATTTATACTAAAACAGGAAAAGTACTAAATGTACATAACTACCTTCCTTTATAAATTTGATTTGCTAATGGGTCTTAATGAGAAACACAACTATAGACTTGTACCTTTCCCAATTCTGCTACTGATCCAATGTTAGAAATCAAGCGAAGAGAATGATTTTGGTTTAAAGGATAACCAGCCTCAGAAAAATATGATGCAAGAGAAATGAGAAAGATCTTAAGTTCAGAAATAAATGCACATACAGGTGTAAAACAGAATAATGAAAATATTTTTATAGCCATCTATGTTTGAAGTACTTTGTATAATGAATGTTGCACCAAACAGTAATCCTCAAAACAAACAGAGTCTGATGAAGGGCTCTATACATGATACATCAGTAATCCCTATTCAGATAGTAACAAACTTATTACACATTTTTAGCATTTACAATTATATTTCTTACATCCAAATATTCTTTGTATGACTCTAGTTAGCCTAAGTTATCTGGTCTTGAAGGGCAGATTCCATGTGAGAACAAAATGAAACTGCAAATAAGAAGGAAAGCTCAGTCACAATTCAATTAACAGACCAAGGTCACTGGCATGCAGTGAATGGATTCTCTGATCTCAATACATTATTTTTAAAAAATTCTGGGGCTTCATATTTTCACTCATCAAATGGAATCAATAAAATTACAAAAGGTTACCAATACTATCATAAAAAATTATGTCAATCCATTTTGTTTCTTAAAACTGGTAAAAAAAAAGGAAAATATTTAAAATTATGACAAGTCATTCAAAAGGCAAATTTGAGAAGTGGAAATTTCTTCTAATCTTTCAGTAACAACTCTATTTTACTCCAGCCCGTGCTCCTCAAAGATGTCTATGTTCCACCAATTTTGGCTTCTTCTGCATTCCTATTTCCCCACCATTGGCAGTTGGGTCTTCCACTAGCTAGCTTTTATGCTCTGAAATTCACTCCTTAAACCACTCTTTCCTATATTGAAATGCTCCTTAAAACCTTCTCTTGGAGGTCACCTGTCCCAATATCTCCGTTGATGGCTTGGTGTCAGATTTATTTGATAAAACTCCTATGAAGTGCCTTGGAGTCTTTTACTATATTCAAATCCTACACAAAATACAAGTGTGTGGCGTAGCAAGCAATGCAGTCAGGTGGGAGAACCCTCATCTGTTGAACAGAATGCTGAACGTAAATTGCTGATGAAGATTAGAATGACCCTAAAAAAAAGATAATCTCCTCACTTTTCCCAGCATTGATAACATAATAAAATTGAGGATAGTCTTCTAAAATTAGGATAACTGCCTGAATGAAATAGGATTTATCCTCTAATTTTGAGGCAAGTTCCAACCATGACATAACATAGCAGCCTTTAATAGTAAAGAACACTATGTTTTGCTTTTAATAAATGCATTACAAGCAAGTTGTATTAACTGACAATGTTTTTCAAGGAAGATTTGATATAAATACAATTTGCATCAAAAGCAGTTTAATGTTTGTTCTTCCTGTATGACTATTTACTGAAACTGAAGCTGTATTTTAACTAACACATTACATAAGCTGCATTGCCACCCAGTGGACTGAAATAATAGCATGTGTGGTAAATGGCCAATTATTTTAGCCATGTTTCATATAATTTAGTGGTTGGAAATGTTTAATCAGTCAGCAAAGACTTCCCACCTGCTCCTATGGGCTGCTGGACATGGGTTTTTTGGGGGTGAGGGGCTGGAATGAGGGGGTGATTGATAGGAGTCAGAAATGTAAACACTTCGCCTCTTCTTTTATGCACTTTTTCCATTTTCACTTGTAAGACCAACTCACACTTCCTTCTTAGCCAGGAATACTTCACTGAGGCGCTGAACAGCAAAAGCAATGTTTGTCTCAATACTGCTTTAAGATAGCAATTTAAGCATTAGGGAGGGACTGAAGCAGACATCAACACAAAGATCCAAAATATGGCACTCATCTTAGAGCTGGACTACTACAATCTCTTTCCAATCATATCCAGTGTCTCTGGAACAGCCGACAGAAAGCCACAGGATACTTGTCTTCATTGACAGTCCAGGAGTCTTAATCTCTCCATCCAGTTGAGCAAAGATTGGAGTTATGATTTTCGTGGGATTCTTCACTGATGTTCCTGCTGCCATCATCTGTTGCTATATACAGGTAATATGTGCTTCACCAAATGTAAATTAAGTATTCATAAAAGCAAAGTATAAGATATATTCTTTGAGGACCTTACAGCATTTTATGATATTTTCCAAGCCAGAGAAATAGGAGATAGCATTTTTAGGGTCATATAAAACCTCATCAGCAATGTACAGTAGCCCCAGCAAGGTAGCCATATCTTATCTGATGAATGTGGATGAGGGTTTTGTGACATTGACTTCCTCGATGAAATCTTTGTCCCTCTCTCCAAAACCATGTCTTGAGAGACGATTTTAGGACCTCGGGTGGATCAAGAAAATGATTTAAACTGACAACATGACTACCATGTTGCTGGGAGACCCCTGTTACATTGGTAATAGCCAGGTATGATTAAACCTGGCCTACTTCTATTGTCTCTATTTCTGCACCAGTCAAAGTTGAAATGGCTGGAGGATCACATTCATCCACTTCAATGAGAATGTATGAAAATGCCTTCAGAGACATGAATGTACCTGAAAGGCATACTGGCCTGAGAAATAATGCACAGAAGGAGGCAGGGCAAGGTAGATTGAGGGGGTGTGTACATGAGTGTGCCACTGCACTCACCTTTCCTAGCCTGGCCAGATCATTGAATCACATGCAGCATTGTGTCCAGAGTAAAACACTATACTCATGCTGCTGACCTCCCCTGCAATCTCGAGTCATGCCTGCTTTGTTTTATCTGAGGCTGTCTTTTCCCAACCAGAGACAAGAGAACAGAACTTCCCTTCAATCTCATACACCCCACAGCATTACGGGTAGATAACTACAAATAAGTTGACCTTTGAAGCTTCAAAAAAAAACTTCCAAAAATCAGGCACTGATTGCATTTCCTACGAAATTGGAATTATACTCATTTATAAACCCCACTTCTGATATAGTATCCACTATCATTTCCGATGCTCTCTTCTGAAGTCCAACTCTCTTTTCACATTTGATCAGGACACAGGCAAGATCTTCCTGCTGAAAATATTTTAAAAGATATAGACATATGTATTGTTTAGGAAATGGAGATATAGTCCCCTTTGTAAAAATTTGGACTACAGTCCACCAGGTGTGTCTTCTTCACTTCGCAATTCGGTAACAGTGGTAATGTTACTGAACTGGTAATACACAGATCTCTAGAATTAAAGAAAAACTAGTTTACTAAATTTACTTTGCACTTACAATTTCTGTGTGGCTAATTCTGTACCCCAGAAACATAGGAACGGAACATGCCATTCAGTCCCCTGAAGTATGCTTTGCCATTCTAGATCTTGGCTGATCATCTACCTCAACACCATATATCCACATCTCCATGTCCCTTGATGCCATTAGTACCTAGAAATCTATCGATCTGTCTTGACCCTACTCAATAACTGAGTAACACAATCCTCCAGGACAGAGAATTCTATAAATTCACTACTCTCAGGCTGAAGAAATTCTTCATCTCAGTCCCAAATGTCTTGCCCCTTATGCTGACCCGTGTCCCCGGTGATAATGTACTCACTCACCGTCAGAAGCATCCTGCATCCACACTGTCTAGCCCTTTAAGAATTTTGTAGATTTAAATGAGATCATCTCAGTCTTCTAAACTCTTAGAGAATATAAGCCTAAAGATATCATAAGACAGTCTGGAATTAGTCTGGAGAACATTCCCTGCATTTCCTCTATGGAGTTTATATTCTAAGGTAACAGGGTCAAACCTGCACATAACACTCCAGCTGTAGTTTTGCCAGTTTTGTTTTTCCCCAAGTGAAGCAAGACATCTTTAGTCAAATCGTTTTCAATAAAGACTAACATACTACAGCACACTATCGCTACACCCTTCACACACAGATTTTTGCTATCCACATTTTATCCAGCACACTTCCTTGTTATTTGAATCCTCTGCCAACTCTATGAAGTTAAAATCATTGTCCTCTGATAAATCCCCATATGGCCTCATCCCAGCCAACCTCTTCCTGCCCTGCACTACACTACTCGCTATGTACGTTTTTAAAGTGTCCCCTTTCTTCCTATCTTTGTTCCATTAGTAGTGTGTTTTCAGACATTGATCAACATTCTAGAATTTCCTTGAAGCTATGTCACTTTGTTGACATTAAGAATTAACTCACAAGAGTATTTTTAAGATCATACCTTCACTTATCCTCCCACTGCTCAAAGTCTGGAAATAAAAAAATTGTAATTAGATAGCACCTTTTATGACCACAGATTATTATATTAAAAGCAGTCTTTCAAATTAACTCAAAACTAAGATGCTTCTGGGAAAAAGCTAAAGACTCTGGAAATAAGATGATAAAACTTGAGTCCATTGTGGCAGGGAACTCAGATTGAGTACTGTTGACAGTCTGATACTCAATGAAGTAGTTGAGATAAATATCACAAATGCACTTATTAAGAGAAAGTTAGATAACTATGCAGTAGAAAGGAGTTGAAGGAAAAACTGATGCAGTGAAATAAAGTAAAGTAGTTTCACAGATATTTTAAGTGAAACATTAAAACCAATACAAACCAGTTAGTTTCAAATGGCTCACTTCAATGCTACAATTTCCGAGTAAGAAAAATATTGGCAGAAATATTAGAAAGATGCCAACATATAGAATTGCAAAAACAAAATATTATTTAAAATTTGATTTCAATCATAGAATATCAGGGACAAGGTACAGACATTTGAAAAGGAACAAAAATGGGACTGCCAGCTTCTCGATCTGTATCGGCTCCCACTGCCTTCATCTTTTGGAGAGACCAAACAGTTGAGGCGGAGGAGCTTGCATCGAGTTACCAACTCCGATTCCATGTAATCCTGGAGATTTCTGCATATGACCTCCTGCCACCCTCAGCTATTCTAACAACCTTTTTCACATGATTCTCCATTTTTTTTTAAATGACCGAAATGTATGAATACATTCAATTATTTCTAGATTTTTTTTCTGGGAATTAACTTACAGCAACAGGCACAGGTGAGTCATCTTCCGAAGGAGCCAGGCCAGTCCGGGAGAATTAATAACATCCCATCTTATGGCCAAGTGTACAAAATATATGACCGGAGGACTACAAATAGATGGTGGACTGAAGAGAAGCCAAGACGGCGAACGGATATAATTGATGGATCATCTACAACTGTTTCAAGCACTGTTCTCCACACTTGCCTCAATCACTCGGTCGTCGTCATCGACAGTCCATGTCCAACGGCGGGAAGGTACTACATCCCGTGAGCCTCTGCGACAGCGCGGCGTCTAGGGAACTTTCAGAAACGTCTGTCTGTCTGTCTGTACCTCGGCCTCGAGAGGCACCTAAGACAATTGATCGCTTAGAACTTGACGTACCTCTCATTACCTTAGAGTCAGTCACAATACCAGAAACTTGGCTGTTCATGCTACATTCCCCTGAGAATCCATCACCGCCTACATTTTCCAAAACAGTATACTTATTTGAAATGGGGATAGCCACAGAAGACTACCTGCCCACCTCTCTTACCTTTCCTGGAGTTAACCCATCTATGTGACTGTATCCGAGACTTTCCCCCCTTCCTATAACTGCCATCCATCACATTCTCTTGCTCTTGTAAATTCCTCATTGCCTCTAACTGCCTCTCCAACCAATCCATTTGATCTGATACGGCATTTACTGCAGATCTAAACTCTCCCTAAACTCTCACATCCGACAAGAAGAGCATATCACTCTACGAAGGGCCATTTTTGCTTCTTTCAATCTACAGACCCAGAAAATAGCACTGTCTTATTCCTCTACAAACCTCTGCTTCAGGTTAAATTAACATTATGGCTGATATTTTAAGTTTAATCAAGAGACATAATTCAATAAAACATACAACCAAAAAATAATCCACTCTACTCACTACTGCAGACTTATTTTAAGGTCACGCTTAAAACATCCACTTATCTGTTTCTGAGCCGTAACCTCTCCCAACAGGTTCTTCCAAGATCTGTTGTGAATTTCTCTGTATTTTCATTTTCCCAGACGCACTCCAATGTCCAGCAAAAGGGGACGTGAGATAGCTTTGGCAAATAGAGTTAAGGAGAATACAAAGGGTTTTTGCAAATACATTAAGGACAAAAGGGTCATTAGGGAGAGAATAGGGCCCCTCAAAGATCAGCAAGGCGGCTTTTGTGTGAAGCCACAGGAGATGGAGGAGATACTAAATGAGTATTTTGCATCAGTATTTACTGTGGAAAAGGACATGGAAGATATACAATGTAGGAAAATAGTGACATCTTGAAAAATGTCAATATTACAGAGGAGGAATTGCTGGATGTCTTGAAACACATAAAAGTAGATAAATCCCCAGGACCTGATCAGGTGTACTCTAGAACTCTGTGAGAAGCTAGGCAAGTGATTGTTGGGCCTCTAGCTGAGATATTTGTATCATGGATAGTCACAGGAGAGGTGCCAGAAGACTAGAGGTTGACTAACGTGGTGCCATTGTTTCAGAAGGGTGGTAAGGACAAGCCAGGGAACTATAGACCAGTGAGCCTGACATCGATGGTGGGCAAGTTGTTGGAGGGAATCTTGAGGGACAGGATATATGTGTAGGGATAGTCAGCATGGCTTTGTGCGTGGGAAATCATGTCTCACAAACTTGATTGAGTTTTTTGAAGAATTAACAAAGAGGATTGATGAGGGCAGAATGGTGGAAGTGATCTATATGGACTTCAGTCAGGCATTCAACAAGGTTCCCCATAGGAGACTGGTTAGCAAGGTTAGATCTCATGGAATACAGGGAGAACTAGCCATTTGGATACAGAACTGGCTCAAAGGTAAAAGACAGAGGGTGGTGGTGGAGGGTTGCTTTTCAGACTGGAGGCCTGTGACCAGGGGAGTGCCACAAGGATTGGTGCTGGGTCCACTACTTTTCATCATTTATATAAATGATTTGGATGTGAGCATAAGAGATACAGTTAGTAAGTTTCCAGATAATGCAAAATTGGAGGTGTAGTGGACAGCGAAGAAGATCCCCTCAGATTACAACGGGATCTTGATCAGATGGGCCAATGGGTTGAGAAGTAGCAGATCGAGTTTAATTTCGATAAATGTGAAGTGCTGCATTTTGGGAAAGCAAATCTTAGCAGGACTTATATACTTAATGGTGAGGTCCTTGGGAGTGTTGCTGAACAAAGAGACCTTGGAGGGCAGGTTCATAGATCCTTGAAAGTGGAGTCGCAGGTAGGTAGGATAGTGAAAAAGGTGTTTAGTATGCTTTTCTTTATTGGTCAGAGTATTGAGTACAGGGGTTGGGAGGTCATGTTGCGGCTGTACAGGACATTAGTTAGGTCACCTTTGGAATATTACATGCAATTCTGGTCTCCTTCCTATTGGAAAGATGTTGTGAAACTTTAAAGGGTTCAGAAAAGATTTACAAGGAAGTTGCCAGGGTTGGAGGATCTAAGCTGCAGGGAGATGTTGAATAGGCTAGGGCTGTTTTCCCTGGAGCGTCAGAGGCTGAGGAATGACCTTATCGAGATTTACAAAATCATGAGGAGTATGGATAGGATAAATAGACAAAGTCTTTTCCCTGGGTTTGGGGAGTCCAGAACTAGAGGGCATAAATTTAGGGTGAGAGGGGAAAGATATAAAAGAGACCAAAGGGGCAACTTTTTCATGCAGAGTGTGATACGTGTATGGAATGAGCTGCTAGAGAAAGTGGTGGAGGCTAGTACAATTGCAACATTTAAAAGGCATTTGGATGGGTATATGAGTAGGAGGGGTTTGGAGGGATATGGGCCAGGTGCTGGCAGGTGGGACTAGATTGGGTTGGGATACCTGTTTGGCATGGCTGAGTTGGAGTGAAGGCAAAAGTGAGGACTGCAGATGCTGGAAACCAGAATTTAGATCAGAATGATACTGGAAAAGCACAGCAGGTCAGGCAACATCCGAGGAGCAGGAAAATCGATGTTTCAGGCAAAAGCCCTTCATCAGGAATAGATGTTCCTGGACAAGGGGGGATAGGACAGTATTGAGGTAGGTGTGGATGAGTTCAGTGGGGCCAGAGCAGGCTGAGACAATGGGTCGGCCGGGGTGGTCAGGCTTGTGGATGTTGGGAAGAGTTGGACTGAAGGGTCTGTTTCAATGCTGTACATCTCTATGACTCTATGATTCTATAACCAAGGATCTGGCTTGAGATAAAACAAACATGATGTTGAAATTATTCAATTTATTCAGGTCTCTTCTGATATATTGATCTGCAGCATGTATTTAGAAGAGGACAAATATGAGATTGAGCATAATATCTAAATTTATTAATTAGTTGTTTCTTTGAATTGTTAATTTTGTTAAGCAAACGGTAAATCTAGGTTTTTTTTGTGCAGTAATTGTGAATCTAAACATCTTTAGAACACTTTCATTTTTTTGTTATGTTCAGCTTTGTGGTAACTACTGCATTTGTTGCCCATTCATTGTTGCTTAAGGGAAAGCTCTGGTGAGCTAGCTTCTTTCGTCATTGCAGTCCCCGTATTACAGGGACACCCAAAGTGCTATTACAGAGTGTATCAGAATTTTGATCAACTGATAATGAAGTCATGGCAATATAGTTCCAAGCAAGGATGGTATGTGACTTGAAAGGAAATTTGATGGTGGTCGTGTTTCCATGCATTTCCTTCCCTTTTCCTTCAAGGTCCAGAACTGGAAGGTTCAATTAAAGTAAATCTAGTTAGCTGCTGCAGTAAATCTTGTATTGGATAGCAAAATCATATGTGGAAGGCTCTGGTTGTAATTAAAAGTTATATGTTCTGAAGTATTTCAATGCAACAAGCTGGATCATTTTCTGCAACAAGATGTAATTTCTATGGGTTAGGAAGTTGTTACATCTGCCTAATGCCATACTTTTTATGTTTTAGATGTGTAGAGATTTTCAGTTCAGTGGGGAAAATTCCTGATAAATATTAGGCAAGCAAAGCACATACACTTATATATTACATAATTGCAATTCAAGAGATAACTTGCTTTTACTGGATAAGGACAGAATAAAAAGAGGAGAGTCATAAAATGGCTGATGAGTTTATTTGGATGAAGAACTGTAACCATGATGGCTGCGGCTATTCCAGTAAATGTTATCAGTTATTCATGTGGTTTCACAGAATTAAGGAAAGATTTGCAATTAGAGTATAGTTGATTTGTATTTCTTCCTGGGAACAGGCCATGTGAATCTCAATGCTATGGAGATGGATAGAGCTTAATGAGATTCTTTGTTTTGAATTTAACTCTGAATTGTGTTCGTGCCAAAAGGCAAGATTGATTGACTGTCAGGTTTGGGCCTTCTGTAGTTGGTAACTCTTTGAGATTCAGGAGACACAATGCCAGATATGCACCTCGAATAGATGATAGGTGTGCACCTAGAATAAATGCTAGTTTTATTGTTCCTTGATGCAGCATGCAAGTTGAAGCTGGTATTCAGTTGAAGACAATGTTGGTTAGGGGACAAGCCACGAGAAGTTTGTTTGGCTGGAAACCAAAGCAAGAAATCTTCAGCAATTAGACAGCGAACCTTGTTGCAGTGCAAGTTCTGGAAAAAATCAGCTTGGTTCCACTTTGAAACCACAGCAGCAGATTCTTGAAAACCAAGGGTGCTTTCCGAATGTTGAAGTGAGAGTTATGGAAACCCATGCTTGAACTGTATAATCCAGATTGTGAGAATTTGAAGAAAAATTGAAGTATTGTTTAGCCAAAAGTTAATGGAAAGACCCCCGAGGAATGAAAAAAATGACTGTTAAAGATATTATTTTATGTTACATGGCAGAAATCTGCTTTCCAAATTGATAGGGCCCTGTAGTTTCCATAAAAGCAGGTTTTCTTCTCTTAAGAGATTAGTGGAAGAACTGATATGAGCTAATCTCCTGAGAAATGTTTGCCGAGAATGACTTTGCCTGTAATTAAGAATAATAGAGGAGTACAACATAGAATATATATGTGTTATGTGACAGGCAGGAAATGAATATATGTGTACAAATTACTATAATATAAACATTGACAATAAATTAACACCAAAGAAAAATGGGCACTTTGCTGAAAATCTGAGGGAAAGAAATGTGAAGAAATTACTGGAAATGCTCAACAGGTCTGGTAGCATCTTTGGAGAAAGTAACATCCTTAATGTTTCAGAACATCAATATTTCATCAAAACTGAACAATCTAAGAGCTGTAATAGGTTTAAAGTAATTACTGAGACAGGAAAAAATAGGAGAAAACAAAAGAGAATGTATGTGAGGTAATGGAAGGCAGGTAACATTAATGACAATATTATGATGGTGCATGACAAAAGATAATAATAGATCAAGTAAAGAAGTAAATGATAGGTCAATGTGAGGACAAATTGGAAAAAGTAGAATCACCAATAGCTGTTGTCTGGAAAAAAAATAGAACCTGCAGTTATGATATGAATTTGCTTAATCAAAAGATTATATGCTGTTCCTTGAGTTTGTGTTGAGCTTAATTTATATCCATTTTACAACTCTTTTTTTTCCTCTTTTTCAATAATTAACAACCTCTTTGTCTTTTGCACTGTGCCAATACATCATCTGCCCTCTTGCTTCTCCTCTGCCTATACTAAAAGCTTTTTTTTTAAAAAAAACAATTTTCCAATACCTTTCAATCTAAAGAAGACACATAACACACTCAAAATGGTAATTCTGTTTATCTCTCCACAGGTGCTGCCCAGACCTACTCAGTTTATCCAGACTTGGTTCAAACATGGACGAAAGAGCTGAATCCCAGAGGTGAGGTGAGAGTGATAGCACTTGACATCAGCCTGCACTTGACTTAGTGTGGCATCAAGGAGCCCTAGCAAAACTGGAATCAATGGATAACAGGGGGCAAACTCTCCACTGGTAGGAAGGTGGTCATTGTTGTTGGAGGTTAGTCTTCTCAGCTCCAGGACATCTCTGCAGGTGTTCATCAGGATAGTGTCCTAGATCCACTCAGCTTCGGTTGCTTCATCAATGATCTTCCCTCTATCATAAGGTCAGAAGTGGGATCTTCCCTGATGATTGCACGATGTTCAGCACCACTTGCGACTGCTCAGATACTAAAGCAGTTCATGTTTAAATGCAACAAGAACTGGGCAATAACCAGGCTTGAGCTGACAAGTGGCAAGTAACATTCATGCCACACAAATGCCAAGCTATGATTATCAACATTAAAGACACTCTAGCTACCACTGCTTGACATTCAAAGGTGTTAACATCATTGAATCTTCCATTATCAACATCCTGGAGGTTATTGTTGACCAGAAATGTAACTGGTCTTGCCACATAAACACAGTCACTACAAGAACAGGTCAGAAGCTAGGAATACTGTAGCGAGTAATTCACCTCCTGTTTCCCCAAAGCCTGTCCATTATCTACAAGGCACAATTCAGGAGTACTCCTCAGTTGCATGGATGGGTGCAGCTCCAGCAACACTGAAGAAGCTTGACACCATCTAGCAAAGAGCAGTCTTCTTGATTTGCACTGCATCAGTCTTCCCACCACTAATGCTCAATAGCAGCAGTGTGTACTAATTACAAGATGCACTGCAGAAATTCATCCAAGATCCCTAGCCAGCATCTTCCAAACCCATGTCCACTTCCATCTAGAAGGACAAGGGCAGCAGATACATGGGAACACCACCACCTGTAAGTTCCCCTCCAAGCCACTCACCATTCCTGACTTGGAAACATACTGCAGTTCTTTCACTGTTGCTGTGTCAAAATCCTAGAATTTCCTCCATAATTGCATTGTGGGCTACCTACAACAGGTGGACTGGAGCAGTTCAAGAAGGCAGGTCACCACCACCTTCTCAAGGGCAACTAGGATGGGCAAGAAATGCTGACCAGCCAGTAGCAACCACATCCCACAAAATGAATTTTAAAAAGACACTAAATATATGTTAAGAAGGGAACTTCAATGCCCATGACCATCTAAAGTGACATGGCTGCTAGGCTGGGATCTGTGGCAAGTGATGAAAAAGCCAGAAGACAGAATGACCTACATGATCTTGTTCTCATTAATCTACCTGCTGAAAATGCAACTAACCATGACAATGTTGGTAAGAGTGAACAGTTTAATGCTCTTGTGGAGACAAAGATCTGTCTTTTTATAAAAGATATCCTCCATTGTGTTATATGGCAATGTCACATGTGGTGAAAATTCAAGTTTTTTTAAAAAAGCTTGGGTTTTAAACTAGGGGTATATGAGTGCTGGTCTTTTTTTTCCTCCCACCACACTACCGCCTAACTGCGGTAGTGCTTATATTTTCCCCAGCACCCATGTTGTATGTGTGCACATGTGAGACAGTGAAAGACAACAAGTGTACAAATCTCCATTCAATTTCCACCACCAGGAAGAAAGGAAACACCAGGGTGGCCAGTGACAAGCAATGCCCTTCTATGAGTGCTGATCTATTTTTTTTCTTTTTTTTAACAAACACACACAAAAAACAATAAAGAAAACCAAAAAGAAGAAATATCTCTCCTCTAGAAAAAGGAAGGCGGGGGGAAGAAAAAGAAACCTCTTCTCCTCCAAAACACAGAGATGGGCAGCAGGAATGAATGCTGGTCTATTTGTCTGAAAGGCTTTAATAATTAGTTAATTACTTAATTCAGGCTTCTTGGAATCATGTTTTCAAACCAGTATAATCAGAGAACAGATTATTGAAGTGTTCCTCGAGTGTAAATGGAAGTTGATGTTGTGGATTTATGATAGGAGAGGAAATAACTTGAAGCCATTCACTGTTTGGTTGGCAAGTGGACAATGATTGGTGGAGATACTAACATAAGAGTATACAAATAAGACTAATTGATATATATTATAAAAGTGCCGTCATAGACAAGTACTATGCTTTTCAACTCAATAAAAGAGGTGACAACTACTCACTGGTCAATTTCTCAGTGCAATCCCTTGACCAGTCAGATTCAACTTGCCGAGTTTAATACTTTTTAAAAAGCCCTAGGTGTGATAACTGTCAATTAGCATTAATAGGTGCATTCCCTGTGCCAAACTCTCTACTAATCAGAGTCCATTTGTCAACCAATCAGCACTTTCCTCTGGTACAATATAAACTTGGTGGGAGGTGGGAGGGGCGGGGGCTTGCTGGGTCTGTATTGTCTGCACTTTTGTATGTAACGGTATTGTCTAATGTATAAATGTCATTGTCATTGTCTTGTCACACGTGGAACTGGGATTTGAGGTTTGTCCGGAAAAAATAAGCACTACCGCACTTAGGTGGTAGTGTAGGAGGTTAAATTTAAAGAAAAAAAAATACACAGGAGGGAGCACTTTGTGTCTTTCACTGAAAAAAGAAAAAGAAAAGAAAAAAAAGGGATGAAAAAAAATAAAAAAAATAAATAAAAACAGGAGATTTTGTCTTTTACTGTGTCTCACACCTGCACACACACACCATGGGTGCTGGGGGAAAAAAATAAGCACTACCGCACTTAGGTGGTAGTGTGGGGGTTAAAAGAACATAAATAGGGATTCACACAGCACTGCCCTTTGATGTAAAGGGCAGTGTTTGTCACTAGCCACCCGGGTGTTTGCCTATTGTGAGTGTATGTGTAAGGACTCTCCTTGAAGGCGACTATCCCTAGACCAAAAAATAAATAAATAAAAGAATAAACTTGGTGGGACCCGGGTGTTTTCCTATCTTCCTGGTGGTGGAAATTGAATAAAGATTTGTGCACCTTGTGTCTCTCACTGTGTCTCACACCTGCACACACACACCATGGGTGCTGGGGAAAAAATAAGCACTACCGCACTTAGGTGGTAGTGTAGGAGGTTTAAAAAAAAAGAAAAAAAAGAAGAAAAAAAATAAAAACATTAAACAGGAGATAAGGGCACTGCTTGTCACAAAAAGAAAAAAAATTTAAAAAACAAAAGAAAAAAAACAAAAAAAACTTGGTGGGGGCATTTGATGTGAAGGGCACTGCTTGTCACTGGTCACTTGGGTGTTTCCTTTCTTCCTGGTGGTGGAAACTGAATAAAGATTCGTCCACCTTGTGTCTTTCACTGTGTCTCACACCTACACATACACACCATGGATGCTGGGGAAAAAAAAACACTCCCGCAGTTAGGTGGTAATGTGGGGGGAGAAAAAAAAACAGAAGGGTGAGGGCACAAAAAAAGAAAACAGAACAAAAAATAAACAGCAGTGTATCACATAGCATAAAAAGAAAAACAAAAATAAACTTGGTGGGGGTGTTTGATGTGAAGGGCACTGCTTGTCACTGGTCACTTGGGTGTTTCCTTTCTTCCTGGTGGTGGAAACTGAATAAAGATTCGTGCACCTTGTGTCTTTCACTGTGTCTCACACCTACACACACACACAAACCATGGGTGCTGGGGAAAAAAATAAGCACTACCGCAGTTAGGCGGTAGTGTGGGGGTTTAATTAAAAAAATAAACTTGGTGGGGGGTTGGGGGTTCTGCTTAAATTTCTATTCTTGTAAAATATCCTAATAACAGCAAGATGAAAAGTTTTGACCAAATTTATATTTTTTCATCAATCCTCAAGTTTTGTGTTACCAAACAACTGTTGGAATAGTTTATACGAGAAAAAAGGAGTTTATTTGGTGCAGTTAAGGAAATAAGTTACCTCAATGTGAGGGTTTCAATTTGTGAAGGATTAAAGACCAGGAATGTTTGGGAAGAAATCTGCATTGGTTATTCAAAGCTGAAAATGTCTACAACCTCATTTGAGAGTGTCAAAAGAAAAGGTCTTCATAGTTCACAGGACCAGAACTGAAAAGAAGCAGTTAAGACAAAAACAGAAATTGCTGGTGATACTAAGCAGGTCTGGCAGCATCTTATTTTAAAAAAGAAGCAAAATTAATGTTTCCAATCTGGTGATTTTTCATCAGGACTGATAGCAGCTAGGAAAGATTGATATTTATGTCTGAAGACTAGGTTGTGGGGGAAGCGGGGAGTGGAGGAAGTCAGCAGATAGGTGGTATTATCTCAGATTCAATGGAGAGTCTTAGCAGCATGGCAGGAGCAGTCCCAGCACCATAAAAATTAACTCCCAACTCAGTGAAGCTGCAATACCTGGTTGCCAAACAGGCATCTGGTATTGGAGGCTACCATTGACTTACTGTGCCAGGACTCCCTGATTAAAGGCTATGTTCCTTCACTTGCTGAGAACTGCTGACAATCAAAAAAAAATTCTGGCTTTTGTCTGTGCTAAATGGCAATAAAATACAGGGATACTGTGTGACTGGTATCTTTGGTTGAGGGGCAAGGAACATAAAAAGCAAGGCAAGGGAGGGATGTTGTGAGCATCCACGTAGGCTGCAAGTGAGTAAGTGCTAAGAGAGCAAGTAAACGGCTAGCAATGCAGTCTATTCTGGTCCATGAGCTGGGTGCATGTCCCTGAGCACAAAGACTCATTGCAGCAGCATGACAAATGGTAGTTGTTTTTGCACCAGAGGTGCAGCATTGATGTTCAGAAGTGTACTATAAGTGGATCAGAGATGTGACATGAGATTCTTGGGGGTTGGCACATGTTGTATTCCAATGTCCATGAAGTTGGGGGCCCACAGAGTATTCCCTAACATGTTTGTGCTGGTGTCAAAACATGGAGGTCCTTTGGAGCAAGACGTGAGTTGAACTGCCAGGTACCCACTCTGAGTTGAGAATTCCTGGCTTCTAGTCTGCTCACAGCAGGTATTAGGAAAGGAAACTACATATTATTGAGGTGAGATATACAGTTAATAGGGTCAATAACAAGCAACAATCTAGGCACCTTAATAGGCACCTGACTGTTCCCTCGTGAGAATGTCACCTCAACTCTCAGAATTCAATTAAAAAATGCAGCAAATTGCTTCCAGCATCTAAATAAGCATTGCTGTATTTCTCACACAATTCTGCCACATTTCTCACCATAGCCCACATTGTTCAGGCCCCTAGATAATTAGGCCCAATGTAACTGAAAGAATTAACAGCTTTGCACAAGGCCTCACAGTCTGTAGTGTTTTTTTTAATCACAGTCCAATGGCACTTGCTTGTCCATGAAAAAGCAGCTTTTAGCATTTTCAGTTATTTTGAGAAATCTAATAGCTTATATAAAATTTGATAATGCTTCTCTGAAACTTGCATCCTTCTTACATTTCTTCTTCACCACATAAGCCAATACCAATATTTTCTTTTCTCTACTGCTTCTCCTTGTAGAGAGCCTGCAAATTGGCAAAAGGCACAGGGAAGTGTTGAGACATTGCCCTCCATTATAATATGTCTTGTCAATCCTTGACAATGTGTGCCTACCTGACTAATTTGGAAGAAGTCTTATTCCAGAAGATTGCAGGTGTGACCATGAATCTGCTGAAAGAATTTGAGCAACTTGTTCTCAGACAAGTCTAGAGAACTAATCCCCTTCATGCAGATCCTAATGGCAGGGTCTCATATCCTTTCTACTGGACCTTGGCGAGCATTTCCTCAGCACAATGGAGAAACATGGGACTGTGAAAACAGTTTATTTTGATAGTCCTGTTCTGAGAGCAATTGTTAGTGTTGCAGTTCCTGCTGTTCACCTTGACGGAGTCAGAAGGTAAAGTTGCATAAGAAGTTTGCAATGACCTATCAAGCAGTAAAGCACTTCTCTGAAAGAAGTGTCTTCACTGAGGTTTCTCAATGTCTATGGTTTGCCAAAACTCTGGTTTTACATCTCCTTTTGAATTTCATATTTTCTATCACTTTTTTCTTCTAACAAAACGTGCTTCCTTGCATAAAATATCATTTACTGTTGGTTCAGCCATTCCACCAATCTGTGTATGTCTTCCAGTACTTCCAAGTTTTGTGCCATTTGAAGTTGTGTCCTACATACCAAACCTGGGTCATGCTATGTATCAAGAAAAGTATATAGCATGTATTATATACACTTACATTCCTAAACATTTATAAATATTTTCAGTGATACTTCAAATTTTCATTCAACTGATTTAATGATTGGAACCTATATTTAATTTTATTTGTTGTTTACTGTATGACAATAGCGTGGATTAGAAAAGACACTTATTTTCTGCATCATTAATGAGTAATAGTTTGATGGTCATTACTTATGCAAGTTTTTACAGCAAAAACATTAATCAGTTTAAAAAATGTTTGATTTTAATTGTGCATAAATAATTTCAAAATCTTTCATGTCGAGCAGACATACATTATAAACAGCTACATTTTCAGATTTGCTGCCCATTGCTAGCTGCCATTTTTTGTTTTATGTTTTCACCAGTAAATGTCATTCAATTTCCTGCATGGCCAGTAGAGAGAACAGCAACACCATTATTGTCATAGAAAATATGTTTCCTTCAAATACTATCATGTGACTACAAAACATCATCATGTACAGCTTTACTGAATGCCATATATACAGATCATAATGTTTTCCGGTAGTGCACTGAATTATGACAAAATATAATAAATAGACCTCTATTTATTAATGCCTTTCACAACCTCAGAATATCTCAGTGTTTTGCAGCAAATAAGTACTTTATAAATAAAGATACAGTTCTAATGTCAGAAAGATGCAATTTACAGAGTTCTAATACAAAATTTCAACCTGACGTTAATCAGATTATTTAGTTTTGAGTTTTGGTTTCAAGATAAACCGTGGCCCAGAATGCTAAGATAAATTCTTCTGTTTGTCCTTAAAAATGTGATATCTTTTACATCAAGTTAATAAGGCAGATAAGGCATTACTTAAAATCCCATGTGAAAGGTATTGTAACCTTTGCATGCACTATCAGCATAGATTTTTGTGCTAATGTCTCTGAAGTTAGACTATGAACGTACCATCTTCTGCCTGAAGGATGAAGGTGCAAACCACTGAGCCACAGCTGACAGCATGTGATTGATATCATTAAATATCAACATGTGGGTATCTTGAGACTCTGTGTATACAGTAATATTTATGAAGAAGAGTCACTGGACTCAAAATATTAACTCTGTTTTCTCTCCACAGGTGCTGCCAGACCTGCTGAGTTTCCCCAGCATTTAATTTTTGTTTGCAGCATAACACTTGTTTGCAACAAAACATGAAAATGGAATAAAATGAAAATAAAAAAATCACGAAGACTTTTAAACATGATTTCAGGAGATAATGTCATCTTGAGTTAGATAAGCACTATAAGCTATAAGAACAACTTGTATTCAATGCCTAGTAATATCAGAAAAATAAAGGATAATTATGACATATTTTTTACACTGAGATACATGAGGATACAAGATGACCAAAAGATTGTCAAAGAGTTAGGTTTTAAGGAGCACAGAGATGAAGAGGTTTACAGAGAGAATTCCAGAGCTTTGGGCACAGGTAACTGAAGGCACAGTCACCCATGCTGGAATGATTAAATGAAGATTTGGGGAAATTCAGTTATCTCAGGTTTATAGGCCTGAATGAGAATAACCAGATAGTCAAGCTATGTTTTTGTTAATGTTGTAATCTAGGAAGAGCGCCATAATATTTTATCACAATACTCAGAAGTTTCAGAACAATCCAAACATTAATGCACCTCTGTTTTGCAAGTAAACATGGCATTTGCACAGAATGTCCAGTTAATCTGTCTTTGTAATGTTATTGAGGGAGGAATGTTATTTGGGTCATCAGAAGCAGTCTCTCTCTATTTAAGTGATATATTGCTCCTCTATTCTTTCCAAAGTGAATAAATTCACATTTCTAATACTATACTCCATCTGCCAAGTTTTTGCCCATTTACTTAACGTATTGCCTTAGGAAGGCATGGTGGCTCAGTGGTAAGCACTGTTGCCTCACAGCACTAGAGACCCGGGTTCAATTCCACCCTTGGGCAATTGTCTGTGTGAGTTTGCACATTCTCCCTGCATGGGTTTCCTCCGGGTGCTCCAGTTTCCTCCCACAGTGCATGTACAGGTTTAGTGGAATGGCTATGCTAAATTGTCCATAGTGTCCAGGGATGTGCAAGTTAGTGGATTGACCCTGGGAAATACAGGGTCAGGGAAGGGGACTGGGTCTGAGTGGGACAGCTGGGGACTCGATGGGCCGAATGGTCTACTTCCACACTATAGGGGATTCTATGATTCCATCTGTTGTTAAATAGCAGAAGGTAAAATGCTGGTTAACACAGTCCAGTCATATATTTCTCGAATCAGCATTTTATTTCTAGTTCATACCCCACAAACTACCACTTGTCTCCATATGTATGCACCAAGTTCTTGACTAATGATCCCTTAATTAATGTGCCAGATTTTCCTATGGATAGACATTTGTTTCTACAAGGAATAATGGAATTGTGCATTTGGACCATGCAAAATCACTTCTGTTGCAAGCTCTGAGGGAATTGCCCAGGAAACTGAAGATGTCCTTGCACATGGAACCCTCCAAAATTAGTCATTTGAATTAGACTGAGGATGCTGCTGCAATTAAGTTAATAATTACCAAGGAAACATTACAAGAGTAAAAAAAACTAGTCTAATTCCTGGGCAAGTGGTGAACTGACCCACCAACTCTCTAATCACCCCCAATTATACCTTCAGCAGATCTCTTTCTGCACCCCCCCCCCCCGGAACTTAACTGGATATCCTGTTCCTCCCCCACTGCCAGACCTGACAAAGCCCGTGATATGACACCTCACGCCCCCAAGAGTGACACCTCATGCCCTCCAAGGACCTGCCGCCCACCCCCTATCAAGAAACCACCCTCCCTCGAGCCCACTGCCTGGAACTGACATTCCTGGCAAACCTGACACCACTCTCCACTCCAGGACCTGGCAGCACCAATTCCCCCACAGGCAGGCTTGATATCCCTCATTTGCCTCCCTATATCTCCCCACTGATGGAGAAGATATCCCTTATCTACCCAAAACACTGTTACTTACAAGTAATTGGTCTCTAATTATAAGTATACAATTATGAATCAACAGCATATAACTCTTATAAATATAACTCTAATCCCCTTATAAACTCACATAAACAGAGACAGACAGGAAAAAAAACCTAAGTTATGAATAGAAGGGAAAACTGGGAAAACAGTTCAACAATTCCTGTTCATAAGGGTTGCTGAGACAGCACTTAAGACTCTTGTGCTAGTCAAAACGCTGCCTCTCAGTCATCCTTCTCTGGATGCTTTCACTGGTTTGCAGGAGCCATACTGTAGCCGATTCACTTACAAAAAAGTCTCTGATTTATCAAATAAAGGTCATACCTTACAACAACTGCTTAAGGAAAGATAAACTGGTTTTCTTCAGATACAAGTGGCTTTCACTGCAGAGAATATGGAGAGAGCTCCTAAACTGGTGGTGACCCGAGGGCTTCTGTGTATCTTGTTCACAGCACAAAGCTGTTCAACTACCTGAGAAACAATTACACAATTGCTGGCAGGCAGAAGACTTTTATCATTGGTAGATGGTAATTAGTCCACAAAACAATCTGCTTCTTATTGCCAACTAAATCTCCATTTGTACACAACCTTCTACCGTTTAGCTGATCAAGTCTGTCCCACCACTTTAGATCATGGTTGATCATCTCAATGCAACTTTACTACACTATCTTCATATCTCTTCGACTCATTATTCTCCAGACACCCTTGAACCTGATTAACGATTGAATTTCCTTAACCTCTGAGGAAGAGAATTCCAAAGATCCCAGATGAGGGGCTTTTGCCCAAAACGTCGAATCTCCTGCTCCTCGGATGCTGCCTGATCTGCTGTGCTTTTCCATCACCACACTCTCGACTTTATTCTCAGCATCTGCAGTCCTCACTTTCGTCTAGTTCTAAACATTCATCACCCTTTGAATAAATTCCTCCTCATCCCCTCTTAAATGGCACAACTCTTTTTCCAAGATTTTTGTCCTCTTGTTTTAGAATCAACATACTATCTGTTCCACGTTATCAGCAACCAGCACTGCAAATAGTGTTCCTAAAGAGTATCAAGTTACTTGTTTTCAAACCACACAGCAACCTTTCATTCCTCAGTTTGAAAGTAATTTTTTTCTCATTTCAGTCCACAATTTCAAAACACACAAAAGACGGGGTCTTTGTAATCCTTCCTTAGGAAATTTGACAAAAAGTATACACAATATGCCAAGTGAATTCTCACTTGTTTAACAGATCAACATCCATAAGATAAATTTGGTTGCAAAATAGTTTCTGAGATTTACAAGAGCTTTATTTTGTATCTAAAGTTTAAAATAAACAAGAGTTTCTACCTTTCTCTTCCAAGCCCTTTCCCTATTCAGAAGCCAGCTTCCCATTGGGAAAGAGTCCAGTTCTCTCTCTTAAATATATGAATTAGTTAATCAAAAATGAAAGAGAAACAAAGCAGCCCTTTTAGGGATATTGAAACCTTATTTCAAAAGCACTTACTAAATCAAGATTTTCATTTGAGGGGGAGAGAATACTATCAAACTTCACTGGTGCCTGAAGTTTCTAAACAGGCTCGGGTCTGTGATCAGACAACTTCCTGGCTAAGGCACCTGGGTTTGGACATAGCCACGAAAGGGTGGAAAGCTGTTAGCAATTTTGATCTGGACCTATTATTAGCCATATTGGCTAGGCCCAGGAACAGACTAACAAGGAAAGCTTCCAAATTACTCATCTGACATGCTCCACAGCCCCACTACACAGAATGCCAAAAGATCAACAGCATGGGGCTGATGTGACCAAATATCTAAAAATAGATTCCTGAGAAACTGAAGAGGTTGTACAACCTCCCAGAACCAATGTAGATATGGAACATGATCAGCAATGGGAGCCAGTGATGCAGCTCAGTCGACAATTGTATGGGATTGCAGAATGCAACACCCTCCACACCAGACCCACAATGGAAAGCAGAAGGACTCCCACACTGAGAGCTTCTCCAATGGGGGCCTCCACCACCTGTGCTAAAAGAAAAAGCAGGTTGTGTCCGGATAGTGATGAAGCTGAAGAAGTGGGTGTGTGCATCAGGAGTTCTAACAGGAAATCCCACAGGAATTCCACAGATTTACTACCCTCCAAGAGAAGAAATGTTTCCTCACCCCTTTCTTAAATGCACAATCCCTTGGGCTGAGATAATGATCTCTGGTCCTGGACTTTCCCATCGGGGAAATAACCTTTCAGCATCTATCCTGTCAAGTCCCTTAAGAATCTGGTTCATGCAGGCTAGGCAATTACACCATTTTTATTTAATTATAAGTTTCTACAAAACGAACACTGGTATTTAATGCTTCTATATATACAGTTGTCAAACACTGACTCTTGCACCTCAATCCCACTCCACCAAAAATATTTCTACACCCTCTCTGGTGCTAGACCCAAGTATTCATGGGGTTTCTCAAATGTTTTTAGGCATTTCTACCATTCAGTAATAAACTGAATCTCCTATCACTACTGCTGCATAACTGGACTCTCTCTCTCATGCCCTACTATGCAATCTTCCATCCCCAAACTTCTTCGTGTGCACCCAAGACCCCATAACAATATATCATGTACAGATTTCCCCCTCAGTCTTGAATGGCCCCACTCTTTCCCTGGTTATTCTCTTGGCTTTGATATATTTGCAGAATATTTTGAAATTCTCCTTAATCTTGCCCATCAGTGTTTCCTCATGCCTCCTTTTGTTCTTCTTCTTGCTTTCTTGAGAATTCCCTGCACTTTCTACGTTCCTCTGGTGCCTCAATTATTTTGCTCCCTTTGTACCCATTATACATTTCTTTTCCATTTTATTCAGGCATGAAAATTCCAAGATAGCAAGGGTTCTTTGGGCTTGTTACTCCTACATTTCATCTTAAAGGGAACATGTTGGGCCTGTACTCTTCCCAGTACCTTTTTTGAACACCTCTCACTGTTCTATAATTTACACTTCCATAGCTGTTCCATCTTTTTGGCCAGATCTTGCCTTATTTTAATTAAATTTACCTTACCTCAATCCAAAACCCTTTTTTGCGTACCATCTGTCTCCTTTCGCAGAATAAACTTACAATGTATGGTGTTCTGTTTGCTATCACTAAAATGCTCCTTCATTGTCAACTCAAATACCTGTCCAGCTTTGTTAGAATTAGATCCAACTCTGCACCATCCTGTGTAGATCACCTACATTTTGAAATAAAGAGCTTTCCTGAATACAGGTGAAGAAATTTGCCTCCTCTAACCCCTTTATAATATGATTATCCCAATTAATATTGGGATAGTTGAAATCTCCTAATATAACTAGCCTGTTATTATTTTTACACACATTAGTGAATTGACTACATGCCTGCTCCACAATTGCCCGCTGACTGTTTCAGGGTCTATAATACACTCCTAACAGTGTAACTGGCCCCATTTATTCCTAAACTACCCACAAAGCCTCATTTGACAACCTTTCCAAGACATCATCCCTCCTTACTGCAGTAACTCACTCCCTAACTGATACTGCAACACCACCTCCACTTTTGCACCTTCTCCTGCCCTGCCTGAAGATCCTTTACTCCAGAATATTGAATTGCCAGGGTTGTCCCTCCTTCAACCACATCAATGTGATGGCAATAACATCATAATTCCACATGTCAATCCACACTCTTAACTAGTCTGTCTGACTCTCATATACCTGCATTAAGTAGAAGCCATACAGCCTTGCCTTACTCCCTTGAGACACACATGGCAGAACTCACTCTGCCTTTGTTCCTTTTTAAATTTATGCTGTGTCAGTAATGCAGTGACCCCTACTGAACTAGTTTAAACTTTTCCTTGCAGTGCCAGAAAACCCTCCACAATGATGTTAATCCCATTCTGGTTAAGGTGTACACCTGTAGAGCCTATAGAGGTTTCAACTTCCCCAGAAATAATCCTAGTTAATCTAAAACTCTCCCTTTTGTACTCGCTGTTGAGGCATGCATCATCTGTTCTAGTTCATATTTCTGTTCTCACTAGCACGTGGCATCAGATGTAATCCTGAGATGACAACCTTCAGGGCCCTTCTGAATCTACTGCCTAGCACCCTGAACTCTTGATGGAAGATCTCATCCCTCTTTCTATCTATGTCATTGGTACTAATGTGTACCACAACCTCTGTATTATCCTCTCTCTTTATGAGGCCCTGCAGTTGCTCAGTGGCATTCATGAACCTGCCATCAGGCAAGCAACACACCAACCTGGAGTCATCTGTAGCGGCAGAAACATCTGTCTGTTACCCTAATTATTGAATCACTTATTACTAATTGCTCTTCCTTTCTTCTTCCACCCCTCCTGTACAATCAGGCTGTTTGTGGTGCCAGACTGCACTCCCTTGAGGTACCACAATCCTCCACAGCTTCCAAAGCAGCAATCTGATTGATGAACAGGACACCAGGTACTCCTGCACTACCTGCCTGCACCTCTTAGACTACCTATTAGTAACCCATTCACATTTTCCCTCCAGTACCTTCAGCCTGTGGTGTAACCACCTCTCTAGACATGCTATCCACATGAGTCTCGGCCTTGCAGATATACCACAGTGTCTCCAGCCACTGCCTCTAAACTTTGACAGAGTGCAGCGAAAGTTTACCAGGCTAATTCTGGGGATCGCAGGACTGATATATGAGGAGAGATTGACTAGGTTGGAATTGTATTCACTGGCGTTCAGATGAATGAGGGGGGATCACATAGACATTTATAAAATCTAACAGAACGAGACAGGATGGATGCAGGGAGGATGTTCCTGATGGTGGGTGTGTCCAGACCCAGAGGTCAAGTCTGAGGATTTGGGGTAGACCATTTAGGACATGGGAAGACATTTATGCACCCAAAGAGTGATGAGCCTGTGGAATTCATTATCACAGGAAATATTTGATGCCAAAACATTGAATGTATTCAACAGGTGGCTAGATATAGCACTTGGGGTGAATGAGATCAAAGGGAGAAGGCAGGATTTGACTATTGAGTTGGATCATCAGCCATGTTCATGATGAATGGCAGAGCAGACTCGAAGGGCCAAATGGCCTCATCCTGCTCATATCGTCTATATTTCCATGATATTTTTTGATCAGCTGTTACTACACACCTCCGAAGCAGGTAGGACCTGAACCTGGGTCTCCTGGTTTAGAGTTGGGGATTACACGTCAAAATGTTTATTTTTGCCTCTGTTTACATGATTATTTAGTTGTATAGTTGTACAAATGTTTATAATTATTTTGTTGTCCGATTGCCGATGTATGGTTCGTTAGTTGTGTAGTTTCTTATGTTTATATGGTTATGTAAATTTAAAATTCATTCCATCAATATTTCGCAATTCGGCGGCAAGTCGCTTGCTGCGTCTGCGCAGCTGCCTAGACGTGCCCGCGCATCCACCGAAAAACAACAGAGAGGGCGCGGAGCCGACGGTGAGTATATCGGGGCAGGAAAGCAGGGCCGGCGAGATTTTAAATAGAAGTGGTGGACGGATTAAAGAGGGATATCAAAATCCAACATGTTTCACCAACTGTTTGCCGACTGCCGACGGCTGTTGATCGGTTGGATCGGGCAGACAAAATGACCTTGAGCATTGCTGCTATGACAATGCAAGGCCCGGATGTTAGCCGGTTGAACGGCCAGTCTTGAAAGCCCGGATGTTCCTGGGGTGGGTGTCTAGTATTGGTCAGGAGATAGAAGTGATGGTCATTGCCTCTGAAACCGCTTTTACTGATGTTTTTAGTTGTTAGCGAGCCCTCTAGCGAGAGAAAACAGAAAGTACGTTCCAACTGAAAAGGAAATGAACTTACATTTTTGGAGCGCCTTCTCTCGGAAGTTGTAGTGTCATACAGTATAGAAACAGGCCCTTCGGCCCACCATGTCTGTGCCGACCAGCAGCTACCAACTACGCTAATCCCATTTACTTGTTCTTGGTCCATAGCCAACTGTGCCTGGGCATTTTAAGTGCTTCTCTAGATGCTTCTTAAATGTTGTCAGAGTACCTACCTCCACCACCCTCTCAGGCAGCATGTTCCATGTTTTTACCACCCTCTTGAATTTTTTTTCTCAAATATCCTCTAAACCATTGACTCCTTATCATGAACTTCCTTTTGAGATCTCTTCCAAAAGATTACATTTCTGACAATGCAGCACTTCAGAGTTGCTTTATATAGATGCAGGAAACTATACAGACACAGCAGGTACCCATGGATGATTGGTACATATTAATAAAACCCTACCTATGCTGAAGCAGAAATTGGACAAGATTTTGTATCAGAAAGTGTTATGGTGAGGAATTGGTGATTGGGAAAAGGTGAGAGGTAAGAGTAGAGCAGTGGGGAGTAACTTTGTGCCTGCAGGCTGAATGACAGCAAGTGTGATACAGGAGACCATTCAGATGATAGTAGTAAAAAGGAATGTAGAACTAACAACTAACAGAATAGTTAGGGGGACAAATACCATTCTCTCCAAATATGACTTTTTTGTGGTTGTGGACGGTTGTGGTATCTACCTGATGTCAACAAGTTTAGTTTCTCTCTTAGAAGACAAAAATCACACGACACTGGGTTATAGTCCAACAGGTTTATTTGAACCCAGTGTTGTCTGATTTTTGACTTTGTCCACCCCAGTCCAGCACCAGCACCTCCACATCATCTCAGCAAAAGAGTTTAGTTTGTGAAACTTGCATATCAGGAGAGTTTGGTTAGAAATCTGCAGGATAGGAGAATGCAGAACAGTAAAGTACTGAAATAGGCCCATTGGTCCACCGTGTCTGCGCTGACCATGATGCCATTCTAAACTTAGGCCAGTATTGGAATACTGCGTGCAATTATGGTCTCTTTCCTATCAGAAGGAAGTTGTGAAATTTGAAAAGGATTCAGAAAAGATTTGCAAGGATGTTGCCAGGGTTGGAGGAATAGAGCTAAGGGAGAGGTTGAATAGACTGGGGCTATTTTCCCTGGAGCATCGGAGACTGAGGGCTGAACTTATAGGGGTTTATAAAGTCTTGAGGAGCATGGATAGGATAAATAGACATGGTATTTTTCCCAAGGTGGAGAAATCCAAAACTAGAGGGTATAGGTTTAGGGTGACAGGGGATAGATTTAAAAGGGACATAAGGGGCAACATTTTCAGGCAGAGGGTGATGTGTGTATGGAATGACCTGCCAGACGAAGTAGAGGAGGCTGATACAATTACAACATTAAAAGGCACCTGGATGGGTATGTGAATAGGAAGAGTTCAGAGGAATATGAGCCAAATGCTGGCAAATGGGACTAGATTTATTTAGGATATCTGTTGGCATGGACAAGTTGAACCAAAGGGACTGTTTCCATGATATATCTCTCTAAGACTCTATCATCCCATCTGCCTGCACGTGTTCCATATCCCTCTATTCCCTGCCTGTTCATGTATGCTTACATGCCTCTTAAACATGGCTATCATATCTACTTCTATCACCTCCCTGGTGGTGCGTTCCACCCTCTACCAACCTTTGTATAAAAAAACACTTGCCTTGCATAACTCCTTTAGTTTTCTCCCTCTCGCCTTAAACTTACTCCCCTTAGTCTTTGATATTTCTCTCCGGGAAAAGGACTGCCACTATTCACACTGTGTTCCTCTCATAAGTTTACATACTTCTATAAGATCACCCCTCAGCCTTTGATGCTGTAGTGAAAGTAATTCAACCTCTCCTTGTCGGTAATACACTTCAATGCAAGCAACATTCCAGCAAACCTCTTCTGTACCATCTCCAAAGCCCCCACATTGTTCCTATAGTGTGGAGACCAGAATTGCAAACAATACTCCAAATGTGGCCTAACTAACCTCAGGGTGGTGAAGAAGTCATTTACCACACTGCCTTCATCAGTCAGAGTATTGAGTACAGGAATTGGGATATCATGATAAAGCTGTACAAGACGTTGGTAAAGTCACATTTGGAGTACTGCATACAATTGTGGTCACCCTGTGAGAGGAATGATGCTATTAAACTGGAAAGGGTGCAAAGAAGATTTACAAGGATGTTACTGAGACTGGAAAGTTTGACTCGCAAGGAGAGGTTGGATAGGCTGGGACTGTTTTCCCTGGAGCGTAGGTGGTTGAGGAGTGACCATATAGAGGTTTATAAAATAATGAGGGGCCTAGACAAAGTTGATAGCCAAGATTTTTTCCAGGGTGGGGGGAGTCCAAAACTAGAGGTCATGGATTTAGGGTGAGGTGAAAAATTTAAAAAGGGGCCTAAAGAGCTCTTTGTTTCACACTAAGGGTGGTGTGTATATGCAGCCGGAGGAAGACATAGAGATGGGTACAGTTACAACATTTAAAAGACATTTGGACGGATAGGAAAAGTTCAGAGGGTTATTGCCAAATGGAACAAGTGCAATTGAGGAAACCTGCTCAGCATGGATGATTTGGGTTGAAGGGTCTGTTTCCATGCTGTATGACTCTATGACTGTAAAGTTTAAAACAGCTCCAAAAGAGAATGCTGAAATCAGTCATATTATCATTATTAAATAAATGTTCTTGAAATGTTAAGCTAGTAATTCAATCTAGTTTATTGTTCATCACAAAATCTGAAGTTGCCTTGCAGGTTCTAAGATGTTGTTCCAGAGAGCTATTCCAAGCATAGTCAAGAAATTCACCATCTTTTTGAAATGTTCTAATCTGTTATATTTCGCAATTCTACCCACAACATTCTCCTTACATGCATACTTCTCATTGATTCATCCTTAATTGTTACCCCTTCACCTGAACCATTGTTCTTAACTTTCTATAAATCTGAGACCTCAGTAAAGTTTAGACTTATTCTTGATCAATTTGTAGCTGTGTCTCAGTAATAGTTGCCATGTCATACCATAGAAGTTGAATTTACACTTGCAATTCATTGTTTGTTTTCATACACTACATGTTTGTATAAAGACACTGAATCAGACAGACATACCAGAAAGTCAGTCTCAATTCATGGTCAGTGCTAAATTAATCTCCAACAGTAGGTAGGTGGGTACACTGGTCTACTTTCTCTGTCTGAGATTGAGTTTGGTTGTAATGCCCTTTTTGGTGAGTTGGCCTTCAACTTTGATCTCCAGCATCTGCAGACCTCACTTTCTCCTCGATGTTTTCATACACTACATGTTTGTATAAAGACACTGAATCAGACATACCAGAAAGTCAGTCTCAATTCATGGTCAGTGCTAAATTAATTTCCAACAGTAGGTAGGTGGGTACACTGGTCTACTTTCTCTGTCTGAGATTGAGTTTGGTTGTAATGCCCTTTTTGGTGAGTTGGCCTGTCTGCATTTACCACAGTTGTGTATTTAAAAATGGATACTCTGTGAAATATCTGGGTTGTCATCATCTGTAGAATCATATGTCAGAACCAAGTGACTGTCTTCAAGAGAAGGGGAGGAAACTGAAGCTGTAAGTGAACACCTGGAGAGCCCAAGTAAATATATGCAGGGTAATGCATTTTTAATCTTTACTTTTGTAAGAGGATTTTGTAATCAGTGTAACAAACGACCTAAATTTTGGAAATGAGGGAGTTGTTTATTATTACAGAGTGAGGTAAACTTATTCCATTTCCTTTCCCATTTGCCTCAAGAAGTCACATTGATTTCATTAGTGTGCTATTTTAGAATTTTCAGCATCAAAACAGGCCATTCAAACCTTCATGGCTGTCTGAAAGAGTGATCCAATTCATTCCACCCTGCTGCTACATGACCATGTATTCTAATTACACAATAATAGGAAAACTGTAAGCAGCGTAGCAAAACACAAAATTGATATTTATAGCTTAAGTGAATAGGGAAAAACAATGGTAAATGGATTTCAGTGTAGTCAAATGTGAGCTCTTAGGCCTTGGAAAGGATAGAACAGGCTACTTTCTAAATGGGGAAAAGCTAGAAACAATAAAAATACTTCGGGTTTCAGATAGTTGGATCATTCAAATGTCACAAGAGTGTACAAAATGTAATGAAAAAGATAATAGAATGCTGGCCTTTGTATTCTCATCCTCTAGAAATCAAAGTATGGGTGTACAAAATCCGGGTTAGACAATACTGAGCAGTTGTCACCTTTTCTTGGGTGGATAGCAAATATTAGTCTTGAAGGGAGTGCAGTGAAGATATACCACAGTGATACTTGGACACGTTAAGTGATGAGATTACACAAACTAGGGTTGTTTTGGAATTTAGTAGGTTTAACAATATTTGGTCAAAGTTTTCAAGATAATTAAAGGAACTAATGGAATTAATGGAACAGGTAAAGGGAAATGATTTTTGTTGGTTGGAGAGTCTGGAACTAGAGAACTTGTATTAAAGTTAGAGCCAGTGATTGCAATATTGTTGTAAAACAAAGAGCTGTGGATGCTGGAAATCTGAAGCAAAAACAGAAATTGCTGGAGAAACTAAGCTGGCCTGGCAGCATTTGTGGAGAGCAAGCAGAGTTAATGGAACCTCAGAAGAAGTATTATATCCGCTGAAGGTAGGGCTTGGAGATATTGAACGGAGCACGGGAGTGGAGCTTAGCAGGAGAGAAAAACTGTTGGGCAGGCAAAGGGATGTATAATGGTAAACACTGGAGAAAGAAAAGCTGATAATAGCCACCATTAGTAGGTGAAAATGGATTGGCAGTGCTGAAAGCAGCCCATGTTATAAGAAGACCTGGGGTATGGAGGCTTGGAAGAAGGTGTTCAGGCCCTAAAATTATTGAACTTGATAGACCCCTGAAGGCTGCAGCATCCCCTCGTGGAAAATGAGATACTGTTCTTCCAGCTTGCGTTGTGCCTTGCTGGAGTACTGCACCAGGCACAATTCAGAAATGTTGGCCAGGGAACATGGTGGCAACCAGAAGCTAAGGGTCATTCTAGTAACGCAATGTAGTTACCCAGTTTGCGTTTTGTCTTCCCAGTGCAGAGGAAACCATATTGTGAGCAGCTATTACAGGAGATTGAGTGAAGTGCAGGTAAATTACTACTTTACCGAGAAGGTGTGTCAGGAGCCTTGAATAGTGAAGAGGAAGGATGTAAATGGGTAGATGGTACACCTTCTGCAATTGCATGGGAAGTTGTTGTGAGGAGTTGTTGGGAATGGAAGAGGAGTGAACCAAGGTTCCCCAGAGACAATGGTCCCTATGGAATTCTGACAAGGGAGAGGAATATGGTTCTTGTGGTGGCATCCCAGTGGAAGTGGCCGAAATTATGCTGGTGGAGTGAAAAATGAGGAGAAGGGAGGGCCTATCGGTGTCGTGGGAGGAAAGAGAGGTTGTGAGTGTGGAACTCCAGAAAAAGGGTCTAATGCAGTTAAGGATTATATAAATGATGTTGGGAATCCTCTGAGAAAGATGGACATTTCTGAGACCCCCTGTGGAAGGTAGCAGCATCAGAATAGATGCAATGGACACAGAGAAACTAGGAGAACAGAATGGAGTCCTTAGAGGAAGCAGGATGTGAGGATGTATAGTCCAGATAACTGTGGGAGACTGGGTTTGTAGTGATGTCGGTGGCCAGCCTACCCCCAGAAATCAAAACAGGTGTCGAGGAAAGGAAGGGAAGAGTCAGAGATGGTCCAGCTGAAAGTTAGAGCAGAGTGGAACTTCAAAGCAAAATTGATAAATTTGTCCAATTCCAGGTGGGGAGGGAGAATGAGAGAGGAAGGTAGCACCAATGATGTCATCGATGTAACAGAATAAAGAGTTATGCGGAGGGACTTGAGTAGGATTGGAACAAGGAATGTCACCCTACAAAGAGACATGCATAACTGGAGCCCATGCAGGTATCCATGGCAACACCTTTGTTCTGAAGAAAGTGAGAAGAGTTAAATGAGAAATTGTTCAAAGTAAGAATGAGCTCAGCCAGGCAGAGTAGTATGGTGGTAAATGGTTACAGTTCAGGCCTCTTTTCCAGGAAGAGACAGAGAGCAGTATTGCAGACAGGAAACTCTTTTGCACACAAAGACTAGTGGAATTTAATATTTTCCTAATCAATCTGTTCAGAGATATTATGACACACTTCTGGAGCTGGTGGGTCTTGAATCTGGCCTTAGAGGTAGGGAAATTCCCACTCCACTAAAAGTAGAATTTAAAGCTCCCTTCCTTAATTGATCAGATGTTAATTTTGAATCTATTATTTGACAGATTTTTTGTGAAGCAAAGCTATTAAGAAATATTGAACAATGGTGGGAATATGGATTTGGGTCACAGATCAGTCGTGATATCTTTGAATATCTGTAACAGCTCAAGAGGCTAAATGACCTACTCTTATTCCTATGTTTCTAATCCTAAGGATAGCCAACCTCTCACAGGAATCACTAAAATTTTTCTGAATGGGTTACTGAAGCATATGTTATGAATGTGTAAGGGGACAATACCTTTAAGAGAGTTAAAAGCTAGCAGAACTATCTGATACAGCACCAAGTGTTCTGAACATGGTAACATTGTAGCATTTGATTGAACAGCTAGAGTAACTGGGTTGCCTGGAGACAAAAACACATTCAAATTCAACCAATCAGTTTAAATTATGCTCTAAGATACCAAACTCCAATCAAGTTTGAATTTAGTATTTTGACACTATTTAACACCAATGAAATGATCCGATGCTTTGGGGTATGAAACTGAAAAGAAATTGAACAATTGGAGGAGAAAAGATCAACAAATGTAGGCTGCTAGTAAGAACTCTCTGAGGTGTACCTGTCTAGAGAAGGAGTTTGCACAGGAAAAAGATCACCACTGACTGGAGAGCAAATCCACAGAGGAAGACACCAAGAGAAGATTCAACAGCTGGCTGGTTTTGAAATTTGAATTTTTCTTTAAATCTTAATCGGGGGTTTCGGGGGGTTTTATTGGACCAGTATTGTAGTGGGGAAGGTAAAAGATAGATTTAGATAAATGAGTTGTAAATAGTTGTTAGTTAATTATCCTCTGTTAGACTTCAAAAATTTTACTAATGACTTTTGGGATAGTTCTTTGCCTCTCGAGTTTTCACAAATTACAGCACGGGGTGAATCTTGTCTGTGTGTCGGCTTTAAATTAGCAGAGGGGTTTACCCTGTGTCATAACACACAAATGAGAGTAATATGTGAAACTTGACAGGCAAGTCACCTATGCTTATTCTGTCCCAGAAGTGATAAAATTCAGAGCTAACTCAGCCAGTGTCTAATATGTCTTGTGATTTGTTGATACTAGATATAATGGTAAATCATCTCTCAGGAGCATTTCGTCTAAATCAGCAGCTTCTTTTATCCTTAACCATTTGCAGAGAATCCATGTTTGTGAGGAGTATTCAGCATCTAGCAGAAAGATGTATTGAGATTTTTACTGTAATTTTTATGCAGATGAAGCCTTAAACACAGCTTGCAGAAATAATGGCCGCAAAAACTGAGCCTGTTTTTTTGACGATTCCTAACCAGAAGACATCTCCAACACCTGTTGTTGAAGAAGAACCATCTGTGGAAGAGAATTGTTGCCACTGGCTGGGTTTTTGGTATGGCTGGTGGGTGTGTTGGTGGGCTGGATTCTTCATTATTTCTGTTCCTATCAGTTTCATCTTCAGTTTTCTGGGTCGAAAACTCTGCTGTTTAATCTTAAAAGCATCCAGAAATCTATGCTCATGCCCATTAAAATTGAAGTTCAGTTCTTCAATAATTAAGGGTTTGGAGAAACAGGAAGCAAATAATGCAGAAAATCTTTTAGGATGGATCAAAAAATGGAAGAATCTGATGCCAGGAATTATCCTAGGAGCAGTTATTGGAATCTTCCAGATAGTAAATTGCATGATGTATCAATATCAAGTTGGAGGAGCCATTTTTGGAATAATATTTGGATTTCAGTTAATGGTGCTTAATGCTTATATTTTAAAATTGTGATCTAACACTATGTTGGGATCAAACCTTCACCAAAGAAGAACATTGTGGATATTCTGTACTGATACTTTAAGCCTTAAAAGGAGTTGTAAACAACTATAACCTTAAGAATCTCCAAAAGATTTGCACTGTTACACTGTACTTGCCAGCTGCAACGTATGAGGTTTTTAGTCAAATTAAACAGCATTTCTTTTGCTGCTTGCAGATTTTCAAAACTGAGGATTGCACCATAGTGTATCATTTTTATATTGAGGTCAAATAATTGGTTTTGATTTACTGAGTGTGACTGACTGTTTCTGATCTTGTAGAGAAAAAAATGGCCATCACAGGTGTATCGGATGTAATCACCTTGAGACATTTGTTTTTTTTAATTTTATATCTTGTGATGTTACAATAAAAGGTTCTGCTATGTTTTCAAAGGGTCTGTGCTCCAATAAATATACCTGGATCTTTCTGCAATCCTTAACAGCTTTTGTAGAGGTCATGGAAAATAATTTCAGTATATGAATAACAAGAATTTTAATATTTTAACTATTCTGCACGCTTTGCTTGAAAAGTGCTTTCAATTATGTATGAAAAGCAGTTTGTATGTTATCTCATGAAATAATATCATGCATGCTGTTTATTTTTCTCACTTATGAACCAGGGATTATGTTAAACAGTGAACTTTAGAATAATGCCAGAAATGTATTAAAGTTTTTTTTAATCTTGTTGAAGCATTGCATGCATGGATAATATTGTGATGACTTTGATCAATTTGGTAAACATGTCTGCCTTAGTGGATAAAGTTTAATTTTTTTTTGCTTATACATCAGGATATTCTCTAATTAAAATAGAAAATGGCAGGATGTATGGACAGAGAAACAGCAAGATGTTCTTTCATAAGAATAACATTCTCTGTATTGCCTACAATTAACCTTTTCACTGCCCTTCAGTGCCAATGATGGCATTCTGTGCTCCAATTTTGTAAATGCTTCTCTTCAGTTCCATTGAAGGGACATAAAAACACTTTAGTGAAATGTATTAATGTACCTTAGTCTTTTTAAGTATTGCTGCAGAGCTGTTTTCTATGCGAGTAATTCCAAAAAGTGCTTCTTGATACCATTGGGATTAAAACTTCACAATTTTTATTGTCATGTTAAAGCTGTGTTCTGTAAATTAAGAATTAAACAGGTTCAACTTTGCAACAGGGCAAGAGTGCACTTGTCTGAGACTTCTAAGCATCTTACTTATGCATTCTAACAAATAATGTTAACTTATAGTTTTGTAATCAAGATCAATGGAAGAAAAGCATTTCTGCATACAAGTCAGTTGATTTATATTACCATAGAATTTGTCTTCTCCTTTCTCCACCTCCCACAAAAACTAAAAAATCTTAAGCAAAGAAATTTCACTCTTAAAATGTCTGATGTCTCACTGCCAGTTGGTGTTAATTGTATATGCACACATTAGCTCAAAGAATATGCTTTTTCATCAGACTATGTCCTAAGAAACCCAAAAAAATTCAGAGATTCTTTTGCCAGTCAGTACCATCACTTACTTAACTGACCAGACCTATTTCAAAAAAAAGATAATTTCTTATTGTATGGTACTGGTAGGTTCTATGTATATTTCAAAGTGGTATGATCATAGTGGAGACTATTAATTTTTGCAAAGAAATGTCAATTTCAGGTTTTAAACTAAAATAGTCACAACATAAAGTTTTAAGCAAAATCACTGCACAAGAGAGTGGATTTCTAAATATTTAGTGAGGCAAAATTTCGTCAGGGATACTTAGCATGGTTTTGTGCGAGAAAAGTCGTGTTTCACAAAATGTTTTTAAGGAAGTTATCAAAAAGGTTGAAGTGGGGAGAGCAGTAGACATTGTTTACTTGGACACACAAACCACTCTTTGTGTAAAAGGATTTTCCCTCAGGTCCTTATTAAAACTTTTTCCTCTCACCTTAAAAATATGCCCCCTTAGTTTTGAACTCTCCCACGTTCAGGAAAAGACATTTGCTATTCATCTTATCTATGCTCCTCAGTGTTTTATAAACCTCTTTAAGGCCACCCCTCAACTCCCTACACTCTAATGAAAAAAGTCCTGGCCTATTTTACTCATTCAAACCCTCCATTCCCAGCAATATCCTGTTAAATCTCTTCTGAATCCTCTCTAATTTAATAATATCCTTCCTATCCAGAATAGGCATGACCAATGTCCTGTACAACCTCAACATGACTTTCCAACTCATATACTCAAAGGACTGAGCAATGAAGACAAGCGTACTAAATGTCTTTTTAACCACCCAGTCTATATGTGACTGGAAATTCACAGAATTATGTACCTGAGCCCCGAGGTCACTCTTCCGCAATACTACCTAAGGTCCTTGTTTGTTGGACCAAAATGCATTTATCCTAAATTGAACTCCATCTGCCATTTTTCAGCCCACTGACTCATTTGAAATCTTAGAACATGTTCTTCACTGTCTATGCCACCAATTTTGGTGTTTCCGCAAACTTACTAACCATGCTTTCTATATTCTCATCCAAATCAATTAAGTAAATGGCAAACAAAAGAGGACCCAGAATCAATGCGTTTTGAACACCATTGCATTCCAGTCTGAAAAGCAACCTTCTATCTCCAAAGGGTCAGTTAGACTCGAAACATCAGCTCTCCTTACAGATGCTACCAGACTTGCTGAGATTTTCCAGCATTTTCTCTTTTGGTTTCAGATTCCAGCATCCGCAGTAATTTGCTTCTACCTCCATACTCTGTCTCCTGTTTTAAGCCAATTATGTATCCAATTGGCAAGCTCACCTGAATCCCATTTGACATAACTTTACTAATTAGTCAACAAGGACAGAACGCCCCTGGTGCTCACCTTCCACCTTACCAACCTTCGCATAAACCAAATCATCCAGCGACATTTCCGCCACCTCCAAAAATACCTCACCACCAGGGATATATTTTCCTCCCCACCCCTTTCCGCCTTCCGCAAAGACCGTTCCCTCCGTGACTAATTTCCCTCCCCACCCATTTCCATTTTCCGCAAAGACGTTCCCTCCGTGACTACCTGGACAGGTCCACAACCCCCTACAACCCACCCTCCCATCCTGGCACCTTCCCCTGCCACCGCAGGAATTGCAAAACCTGCGCCCACACCTCCTCCTCACCTCCATCCAAGGCCCCAAAGGAGCCTTCCACATCCATCAAAATTTAATCTGCACATCCATCAATATCATTTATTGTATCTGTTGCTCCCGATGTGGTCTCCTCTACATTGGGGAGACTGGATGCCTCCTAGCAGAGCGCTTTAGGGAACATCTCCGGGACACCCACACCAATCAACCCCACCGCCCTGTGGTCCAACATTTCAACTCCCTCTCCCACCTGTATGTCCTCAACCTCCTCCACCGCTGCCACCCTCCTCTAGCTTATCTCTCCACCCTTCAGGCTCTCTGCCTTTATTCCTGATGAAGGGCTTTTGCCCGAAACGTCGATTTTACTGCTCTTCGGATGCTGCCTGAACTGCTGTGCTCTTCCAGCACCATTAATCCAGAATCTGGTTTCCAGCATCTGCAGTCATTGTTTTTACCTAATTAGTCTACCATGCAGAACCTCGTCAAAGGCTTTACTAAAGTTCACGTAAACAGTGTCTATCGCCCTGTCCTCACCAATCTTTTTGGTTACTCTCTGCACCGTCCTCAGAGAAATCCACCCAATCACTTATACCAAGTGGGCAAAGGGAGTTAGTCACAACTATGTAGAAGAGCAGGCAAAAGGAGGACCCAAAGACAGTAACAGCTTTCCTTCAAAGTTAAAAATCACACAACACCAGATTATATTCCAACAGGTTGATTTGGAAGCACTAGCTTTCGGAGTGCTGTTCCTTTAGGTCCGAAAGCTAGTGCTTCCAAATAAACCTGTTGGACTACAACCTAGTGTTGTGTGATTTTTAACTTTGTACACTCCAGTCCAACACCAGCATCTTGAAATCATCTTTCCTTCATAAGTGGAGGCAGCCTGACCTCATTTCTTCACAGAAGCAGGCTGAGTTTCTGTATGAGGGGATCCGTTGTCAGACCCTCTTGGTGCCTCAAAATGAACATAAATAGTTTTCTGCTTTAGTGGAAAATGCCTTGGTTTTTGTAACTGTAAAGAAGCTCTGAGAAATGTCAAAATTTTAATGCTTTGTTTCTTTTTTGCAAAGTCTATTTAAGTATGATCTAAAACTTTTGTAGATGATTTTTATGAATAAAGCATATTTTCAAAGTAAAAAGGAAGAGGGTAAGTTTGATCAATCTGTTCAGAGATGTAATTACAGACCAAGCGAAGAAGGTTACCTCAGATTACAATGGGATCTTGATTAGATGGGCCAATGAGCTGAGAAGTGGCAGATGGAGTTTAATTCAGATAAATGTGAGGTGCTGCATTTTGGGAAAGCAAATCTTAGCAGGACTTGTACACTTAATGGTAAGGTGCTAGGGAGTATTGCTGAACAAAGAGACTTGAAGTGCAGGTTCATAGTTCCTTGAAAGTAGAGTCGCAGGTAGATAGGATAGTGAAGAAGGCTTTTGGTATGCTTTCCTTTATTGAGTACAGGAGTTCGGAGGTCATGTTGTGGCTGTGCAGGACATTGGTTAGGCCACTGTTGGAATATTGTGTGCAATTCTGGTCTCCTTCCTATCGGAAAGATGTTGTGAAACTTGAAAGGATTCAGCAAAGATTTACAAGGATGTTGCCAGGGTTGAAGGATTTGAGTTATAGGGAGAGGTTGAATAGGCTAGGGCTGTTTTCCATGGAGCGTCGGAGGCTGAGGGGTGACCTGATAGAGGTTTATAAAAGCATGAGGGGCATGGTTAGAATAAATAGACAAAGTCTTTTCCCTGGGATGGGGGAGTCCAGAACTAGAGGGCAGAGGTTTTGGGGTGAGAGGGGAAAGATATAAAAGAGACCTAAGGGGCAACTTTTTCACGCAGAGGGATGGTACATGTATGGAATGAGCTGCCAGAGAAGTGCTGGAGGCTGTTACAATTGCAACATTTAAAAAGCATCTGAATGGGTAAATGAATAGGAGTTTGGAGTGATGTGGGCCAGGTGCTGGCAGGTGGGACAGGATTGGGTTGGGATATCTGGTCGGCATGGACCAATTGGACCGAAGGGTCTGTTTCCATGCTGTATATTTCTGTGACTCTGAGGTGTGATCTGAATCCAGGGCTACTGGCTTATTGGTAGGAACATTACAACTGTGCCACAAGAGCCCTCAGAATATTTATCAGGTCAGTACTTTATAATAGTCAACTGTTAGCGGCTGAATAGTGACAACAAAACCTTCGATTGTCCTTGTGTGCATATTTCAGATTTTATTTTGACTGTCTTAACTGCTGATAACAATTTCATTATTCCCCTTTGTCTTGCAATTTCAGGAGGATATGGGAGCAACTGAATTATTATTACTTGTGGGAATAGGTACTTTGACAATTGACAAAAATTAAGTTCAAAATATTCTGATTATTTGAAAAATTATTTTAAAATTACACTATTGTGTGAAATAAAAATTACAATGAAAAATGTGATTCTTCCTTTAAAAGGTGGGAAATGGTACTTGAGATTTTATTTAGTTCATTTAGTTTTTATTTAGGTACATAGGTTTGTTCTGCTTGGATCATTTGCCTGAGCACTTTATGAAGGTGTAAGGGGTACTGTACCTTTAAGAGAGTTGAAGAACTTAGCAAGAACACAGGGTACTTTAGAAATTATATGTAACATTTGGTCCAGCAGCTAGCAGTACCTGGGTTGCTATGAGACAAAAAAACAAATTCAAATTCGGCCAATCAGTTTAAATTATGCCCCAAGATACTAGCCTCCAATCAATGTTGAATTTAGTATTTCGACAATATTAAAAGCACTGAAATGATCTGATGCTGTGGGGTATAAGACCAGGAAATTAAACAGCTAGAGGAAAACTGCCAAGCCACCAACATAGGCAGACTGCCCGAAGAATAGCTCTCTTAAAGGTACCTTTATCTATCAATGACCTGTGAAACAGAAATCCCCAAGGAGAAAAGAAGACAGAGAAAGATACAAAGAGAAGATTTGACAGCTGGCTGGTTTTGAAATTTGAATTTTTTGGTAAATCTTAATTGGGGGATTTTATTGGACAAGTATTGTAAAAGGGAAAGTAAAAGATAGGTGAGAGAAAGGAATTGTAAATAGTTGTTAATATTTTATGTTAGACTTAAAGAATAAAGTTCGTAAATTTTTTGTACTTTAAACAGTGACTTTTGGGATAGTTCTCTGCCCCTCGAATTTTAACACATTTCGGCACAGGTTGAATAATTTTTGTGAAGTAGGTTTAAATTAGCATTGGGTTTACCCCATGTTGTAACATTTCGGGGTCTTGTCTGGGATTTGAACTAGTTGCAGGTTGAGTCCGTATTCAGAAAGCAAATGTAAAGTTGTCATTTATCTCAAGAGGGTTGGAATATAAAAGCAGCGATGTGCTTCTGAGACTTTATAAAACTCTAGTTAGACCCCATTTGGAATACTGTGTCCAATTTTGGGCCCAACACCTCAGGAAGGACATACTGGCATTGGAGCATGTCCAGCAGAGATTCACACAGATAATCCCTGGAATGGTAGGCCTAATATATGATGAACAGCTGAGGATCCTGGGATTGTAGTTATTAGAGCTTAAAGGGTGAGGGGAGATCTATTAAAAACTTACAAGATAATGCATGGCTTAGAAAGGGTGGACACTGGGAAGTTGCTTCCGTTAGGTGGGGAGACTTGGACCCATGGGCACAGCCTTAGAATTAGATGGGGTCAATTTAGAATGGAAATGAGGAGACATTTCTTCAGCCAGTGAATGGTGGGCCTAGTGGAAATCATTGCCACAGAGCACAGTGGAGGTCGGGATGTTAAATATCTTCAAGGTAGAGGTTGACAAATTCTTGATCTCACAAAGAATTAAGGGCTACGGGGAGAGTGCAGCTAAGTGGAGTTGAAATGCCCATCAGCCATGATTAAATGGTGGAGTGGACTCGATGGGCCGAATGGCCTTCTTCCACTCCTATGTCTTATGGTTTTATGGTCTTAAAACCTTTTAAAGTTGCCATCAATGCTAATGACATAGGAGTTGCAGCTGTACTTCTACAGGAAGATGAGGATGGGATTGAACTGCCAGTTGGTTACTTTTCAAATCAACTCAACATCCACCAGAGGAAATACTCCACGGTCAAAAAAGAACTACTGAGTTTGGTACTGGCCTTACAGCATTTTCATGTGTATGTCATGAACAATGTGTCAGAGACGGTTGTGTACATGGACCACAATCCTCTTACATTCTTAGAACACTTTAAAGACAAGAAGATGAGACTACTTCATTGGAGTCTTTTGTTAAAAACTTGTAATTTAAAAATTGTACATGTTGCGAGTCATAAGAATGTAATCGGAGATGTGTAATCGTGGATATAACTGATAAAGTTTAGGTGAGATTTGTATGGGAAGAAGTTAAGGTAAACTTTGATTAAAGTTATCCGTATCTTATGGTCATGTGTAAAAAGAATAGAAAAAAATGAAGCCATCTTTTCATAATAATGGTTAATTTCTTTTTTCGGCAGGACATGTTATGAAGGTGTAAGGGGTACTGTACCTATAAGAGAGTCGAAGGAGTTAGTAAAAACACAGAGTACTTTAGAATTTACTATGTAACATTTGGTTCAGCAGCTCGCAGTACCTGGGTTGCTAGGAGACAAAAAAACAAATTTAAGTTCAGCCAATCAGTTTTAAATTATGCCCCAAGATACTAATCTCCAATCAAGTTTGAATTTAGTATTTTGACAATATTAAAACTAATGAAACAATCTGATGCCTTGGGGTATAAGACCGGAAAAAAATTTAACAGTTGGGAGAGAACTGCCAAGCCATCAACATATGCAGACTGCCTGGAGAATAGCTCTCTTAAAGGTACCTTTATGTATCAATGACCTATGAAACAGATATCCCTAAGAAGAAGAAAAGAAGACCAAGGAAGACACAAAGAGAAGATTCAACAGCTTGCTAGTTCTGAAATTTGAATTTTTTGGTAAATCTGAATCAGGGATTTTATCGGACCAATATTGTAGAAGGATAAGTAAAAGATAGGTTAGGGAAAGGAGTTGTAAATAGTTGTTAATATTTTATGTTAGACTTAAAGAATAAAGTTCTTAATTCTTTTTACTTTAAATAGTGACTTTTGGGATAGTTCTTTGCCTCTTGAATTTTAACAGATTACAGCACGGGTTAAATCATTTCTATGTTGCAGTTTTAAATTAGCCGGGTGGAGTTATCCCTTGTTGTAACAGTGCCAACTGAAAAACAGTCCAGCCACTTCAGAATCTTTAAAATACATCAGCACAAATACTTATGAAAGGAATAGGTACAACTAAAGCCTCAAGTGAAGCATATTGATTATTGCAGGAGGTTTAAGAAAGAAAGAATTAATTGACCTGTTCCTAAGATTTACAAGTATAGAAATGCCACATTGGTTGGTCAGAAAATAAACCTGCCTCTCTTCGTTCTTTCATTCATGTTAGTGCGTCTTTCTCTGTGACTCCACATATGTTCTATTTGGGCATAGTCATAACACTTTCCAGCAATATTCTGGACATCCCACCTTGGAAAAAGTAGATAGGTTATCTTTCTAGCTTCTGTCTCCTCCATTAAGGCATTCCTTAAAATTGACTCCTTTCACCCAGCTTTTGGTCACTTACCATTATATATCATTGGGTTGAGTTATTTCAGTCAGCTGGATGATTTGATTGTGATAGGCGACAGTGAGGACTGCAGATGCTGGACATCAGAGTCTAGATTAGAGTGGTGCTGGAAAAGCACAGTATGTCAGGCAGCACCCAAGGAGCAGGAAAATCGCCATTCCGGGCAAAAGCCCTCCCTGCTCCTTGGGTGCTGCTTGACCTGCTGTGCTTTTCCAGCACCATTGTAATCTAGACTCTGATTTGATTGTGATGCAGATTAAAGCCAAAAATACAGGTTCAACCCCCACTCTTCAGTTCACTAGCCATAGGAAACAAATACAACATTCTTGTTAGTTCATGGCTGTCTTCTCATCTCACCCCACGCTTGGGGAGTGCCTACCCTCTAGCTAAAAGTAACGCTTGTTGGAATATTGCGTGCAATTCTGGTCTCCTTCCTATCGGAAAGATGTTGTGAAACTTGAAAGGGTTCAGAAAAGATTTACAAGGATGTTGCCAGGGTTGGAGGATTTGAGCTATAGGGAGAGGCTGAACAGGCTGGGGCTGTTTTCCCTGGAGCGTCGGAGGCTGAGGTGTGACTTTATAGAGGTTTACAAAATTATGAGGAGCATGGATAGGGTAAATAGGCAAAGTATTTTCCCTGGGGTTGGGGAGTCCAAAACTAGAGGGCATAGGTTTAGGGTGAGAGTGGAAAGATGTAAAAGAGACCTACGGGGCAACTTTTTCACACAGAGGGTGGTACATATATGGATAAGCTTCCAGAGAAAGTGGTACATTTGCAACATTTAAGAGGCATTTGGATGGGTATATGATTAGGAAGGGTTTGGAGGGATATGGGCTGGGTGCTGGCAGGTGGGACTAGATTGGGTTAGGATATCTGGTCGGCATGGATGGGGTTGGACTGAAGGGTCTGTTTCCATGCTGGACATCTCTATGACTAACTATCCCTCTCTCCAAATGGAGATAAGCTTATAGTCCTTTAAATACTATGGTTCCACACTACATATAAAAAATCTTGTTTGATAACTCTCAAACTTCTAAAGGTGCCAAATAAACGCATATTGTAAAATAGAGGCATCTTGACTATGAGTGGTAGTGCATCAGTCGGAGAAGGATGGCGAGTTTTGACAATTACGTTTTGAAGTTTAAAACATCTTTGTATGGTCAATGAGTAAGTGCATGCATCCCTGATTTTGTTTGCTCCATCACTGGCAGCTGTGCCTTCAGTTACCTGGACTCTGAACTCTGAAATTCTGTTTTTCAATATCATTTAGTTCCTATTTAAGATGCTTCTTAAAAATTACCTCTTTTGGCCATCTGACCCGATATTTCTATTTAATTTTATTAAATGCCACATTTTATTCAAGAAACTCTTTGTATGAAGTGTTTCGGGATGTTTTACTCTGTTAAAGGGGTGTATAAATGCAACTTGGAAGGAAACAGTTGTTATTGCACAACAAGTTGTAAATCAATGACTAGAGGATTGAATTGAATGGGATTTGATATGCATTAGCATATGAGCAGCAGAGTTTTGGATGATCCCAAGTTAATGGAGTGGAAGGTGGGAGGCTTACCAGGAATCCATTTGGATAGTCAATTCTAGAGATAAAAGCATAGGTGAGGGTTTCAGCAGCAAATCAGCTGAAGGAGGGGCAGAGTTGGACATTGTTAATGAGGTGGAAATAGGGGGTGTACTGATGTGGAAGATATATACTATCAAACACTAACACAAGAATGTTTTGTAGAATTGCTTCAGAAAAGAAGTGCAGACGTCTGCAGGAAATACCTTACCAAATATTTGCCTTACTTGAAAGTGGAGGGTGTTTCTTAGCCATAACAACCCAACATTTCACCAGCAAACACTTCATTTTGAAAGGACAAGAATAATTTTCAGAGTTTTAAATGGCAAAGTAACCACCCTGACTAAAAGGAAGGGTCCACATACAATCTCCTATAATTATTTTTCATACCCTGCTATATATCACAGTTTCTTTTCATTCATTCACAGGATGGCAGCATCGCTGGCTAGGCCAGCATTTATTGCCCCTTCCCGCTACTAATTGCCCTTAGGGCACTTCAGAGTTAATAACATTGCTGTGAGTCTGGAGTCACATGTAGGCCTGACCAGGTAAGGACAGCAGATATCCTTTCCTAAAAGACATTAGTGAGCCAGATGCATTTTTACGACAATTCACAGTGGTTAAGTGGTTGCCGTGAGGCCAGACCTCTATCCCAGATTTTATTGAATTCAAATTTCAACATCTGTTATGGTGGGAATCTAAACCATGTCACAGAATATTAGCCTGGAGTTCTGGAATGCCAGTCCGGTGACATTACCACTCCATCGCTGCCTACCCCGCCATCAGAAATAACACGATCAAATCCTGCACTAATGTCTTAAGCTAATGACGGAAAAATAAACTATGTTCAACATTATCATCTTATCAAATTACCAATTTTTTTAAAAATCAGTCTGTTTGTAGATTTTTTTTCAATTTGCATGAAAGCTGATTTCACTTTGTTGGTCAATATTGATTATTACAGTCATGATTAATACAACCTTTAAATCCATAACGGAACATAAGCTGGACTCTGGAAAATTAAGTGATGATTATAAATTTTTCAAGGTATCTGGGAGAACAGATAAGAGAAATTATTTCCACTGGTTAAATAGTCTGGGGTAAGGGAACAGATGGCTTAAACATTAGAGCCAAACCTTTCAAGAATGAAATTAAAAAACATTTCTTAAAAGATAGAATCTTGAAAAACGCTTCTGCAAATGGCAACTGATCATTTTAAAGCTGTGATTGATAGATCTTTGTTTATTGAAAATGTTCTTTTCATTCATGGAATAGGAGTGTCAGTGGCTGGGCCAGCATTTACTGCCCATCCTTACTTGCCTTTGAGAAGGTGGTAGTGAGCTGCCATCTTGAACCAGCCCCACATGGCTGTGTAACTCAGCCCTTATACATTAAGAACTGTGTGGCCAAATTCCGCCCCAACTCCACTTACAAGTTTGTTGACCACATCAGCATAAGTTGGATCTTAAATAACGATGAGACAGAATACAGGAAAGAGATTGACTGCTTAGTTGCATGGTTTAAGATAACAATCTCTACATCAACATCAGCAAATCAAAGGAGCTGGTCAATGTATTCAGGAGTGGAGTCTGCATGGTGCTGAGGTGGAGATGGTCGATGGTTTGTGGTTATGTCAGGTTCCTTTTGTGGTCCATCCACATTGACATGACAGTCAAGAAGGCACAACTGGGACAACAGTCGACTGGGGCAACACATCTATCCTGGGACAGGCTAAGCAAATACATACCAGAGAATTCCTAGAGGCCTGGCACTCCAACCACAACGCCATAAACAAACACACAGATCGAGATACCATCTATCAACCCTCAGAAAACGAACAGGAAATGACATCACCACAAACCCCAGGAACCCCATCCAGGACAAACATATAAATAGAAAGCAGGAGACAACAGCTTCACTTCACTTGGAGGTCGCCACTGATGATGTTACCCCCTAGCCAGGTAATGAAACGTCTGGATATCAAACCTACAGCTCAGTGAGCAAACCTACACCCTAAATCTCTCCATCTTGTTCTGTTGGGCAGAGAATGTAAAAGTTGGAATGCACATACAAAGAGATTCTCGAACAGCTTCTTCCCTGCTGTTATCAGGCTTGTGAATGGACCTCACAAATGCTAATTCTGATTTCTCTCTGCACATTCCCTGCCATCTTCTCTGTCTTCTGCACTCTGTTCTACTATCCTGGTGCACTTACTGTATCTCAGTACATGTGACACTAATAAATCAAACTTAAACTTGAACCACTGCAACACATTTTGGGTAGGTAGACCCACAATGCCATTAGGAATGGAGTTCCAGGAATTAGACCCAGTGACACTGAAGAAGTCAGTGGAGTTCTATAATTGGATATCTGAGTCAGGTGAGTGATTTGGAAAAGAACTTAAAAGTGGTGATGTTCCCATGCATCTGTGTTCTTTGATCTTCTAAATAGTAGTGGTCATGGCTTTGGAAGGTGCTGTGTAAGGAATTTCTACATCGAATTTTAGGATAAATATATGTATATGTACAAAAGCAGGTATATAGAGTTAGGTCACACATTAGCCACGATTATATTGCAGGCAAAACAGGCTCAAGGAGCCAAAAGGCACACTCCTGTACCCTATGCTCCTAACAGAAGGTATGAATGCATAATGGCAGCGGGAATGTTTGCTGCAGGCCACAGGAAAGCAGTTGAGGTGCTAAAGGCAAGTGACAAGAGAATGCGAAGATTTTGTGCTAATTGCTTCAGCCTACACAAAACTCTGCATTGCAGTCATAAAGATCTTCAGAAATACTTGAAAATTAGGAAAGACTTGCAAAATATTTGTGGTCAAATGAGTATATTACAACAATACTTATTTAATTACAGGGTTTATATTTATTCTTTCATCAAACAATTTTACAGAATCAAAACACTCCTTTCCATAAAGCTATCCATTTGTAAAGGCGGGACTCAGAATATACATGCAAACTGTGTCACGTGGCTGGATTCCTTAATAGTTCTACAAATGAAACATCTAATTAGAAGCTGTTTTCTCCTGATTTGAAAAAGCAGCTTTATAACTGACATGTTAATTATTATTTAAGGAATCATTGTGTTGTTTGCTCTGCCTAAAGGCAAGTTAGGGGCTCATTTTCTGCTGATGCATCATCCTTAGGTTTTTTTTGTGTCAGTTCTTGTTTGCACTTGTTTGCCATTGCCTTCCCTTTGAAAAGCAAAACATGTTAGGTTTGAAGTTTATCTTTACCAGAAATGGAATCAAACTTGCATTGTTGGCATTATTCTGAACCACACATAGACATCCAGCCAACTGAGCCAGCTCAACACACACTCACTCACATCACCATCCCTCTTCCTCCTCAGTTTGAGAAAGAAAAGCCTGTTATCATTTTAGCAGCTAAATTTGAAGAAAGCAACTTCTTTACTGCCAAATCATAGTCCATGACAAAATCTTTGGTCAGGATTAAAGTTTCATAGCAACATTCTAATGGTACCTTCCTTGAATTTAAATTTGTACTGTAGCTTGCTCGTTCAGTTAGACAGTATGGCAACCCTGGGAGGCATAGATTATAATGCTTTCTGTGTATAAAAACAGCATTTTTTAAAATTCACAGCAGTTTCTCTAAAACATTTTCATTAAAATCTAGTGAACTTTAATTTTTAGCACAAAAGGTAGCTTTAAAGTTATAAATTGTATCAAGTAATTGTCCCCGCCATTTTGTTGTACTTTACCCATTGCCCTGGCTGCTTTTGCTGTTTTGTACACAAGTAATCCTTTCTTTCTGGCTTTTCAGATTGATGCCTCATTTTTAGGTGTGCGTACATCTTTTTCACTCTTCATTGAACCAGTGTTGATCTCCTGTTTTGACAGGAATGGTAGAATGGGGATACGGTGGGCCATGAGGGGTTGCAGATTGTGCTGGTGTACAATTCTGCTGCAGCTAATGACCCACTAACCTCATCAATGCCCAGTCTTGAGTTGCTACATCGGTTCAAAAACCAATGTCACACCATGATCGAAGTCGGTTCGCTTAGTTGGTTGGATGGCTGGTTTGCGATCCATATTGAAACCGACAGTATGGGTTCAATTTCTGTACTGGCTGAGGTGACCATGAAGGTCCCACCTTCTCAACCTTGCCCCTGACCTGAGCCATGGTGACCTTCAGTTAAATTCACCTCTCCATCTCTAGTGAGAGAGCACCTTTTTGGTCCTCTAGACTATGATGACATTATCTAGTGCCACAGAGCATGGTGAAAAGTATCCTCAATGTGAAGATGGGACTTTGTCTTCACAAGGACTGTGTAGTGGTCACTTCTACAATACTATCATGGACAGATGTATCTGCAGCACGTAGATTAGTGAGGATGAGGTCAGCTATGTTTTCCATCTTGATGGTTTCTTCATCACTTGCCACAGACCCAGCATGGCAACTATGAGCTTTAGGATTTTGCTCAGTCTGTAGTGGTGCTGCTGAGCCATTCTTGATAGTGGACATTGAAGATAGTATTCAGGACTCCCTCCTGACTGTTTAACATGATGCAGTCACTGATGGATCTTTGCTGCTAGTAGACAGGGCATATGCAGAGATGGTGATGATGTTATTTGGGACATGTTCAATAAGGTATGATTTTGTGAGTATGGCTGTATAAGGTTGCTGCTTGATTTGTCTGTCTCAAGATTTTGGAAACTAGCCTCCAGATGAATAGCAAGGACGATTCTGCAGGACTGTGTGTATTATTGTCTTTTCCACTGCCCTAGGTCAGTGTGATCTGGTCCATCTAATTTAATTATTTTTTGGAGACTTTTTAATAATTTTAAAAATTGATTGGTTTGCTAGGCCAGAGGGCCATTAAGAGTCAACCACATTGCTATCACAGGTAGGCCAGACTAAATAAAGATGGAAGATTTCCTTCCCTAAAGGATATTAGTGACTCAAATGGATTTTATGACAATTGACAATAGTCAGCATTGGGCTTTTAATCCCAGATTTTCTTGGGTTAGCCTTCACAGTCTCTAGGTCAGAAACTTACAAAGATTCACCACTCGAGTTGTAATGCAATTCTTTTATGTTCTGGCACATCCTTTGCTTCTCCAAACGTGTTACTTTCTAATCGGTAAGCTATAAATTTCTTCAGCCCTACTTGCCTCCACTTTGTGCTTTCCAAACTGGCAAAAGTGTCTACAGATATTGTATTATAAATATATTAGGTACTTGCAAATTGTAGTTGCTACAATCACATTGTGAGAAACAAATGAAATTAATTTGTTCGATGTTGTAACTGCAATCATAGTCATCATGGTGGCTCAATGGTTAGCACTGCTGCCTCACAGCACGAGGGTCCGAGGTTCAATTCCAGCCTTGGGTGACTGTGTGTTGTTTGCACATTCTCCCTGTGTCTGTGTGGGTTTGCTCTGGTTTCCTCCCACAGTCCAAAGATGTGCAAGTCAGGTGAATTGGTGATGCTAAATTGCCCATAGTGTTAGATGCATTAGTCAGAGGGAAATGGGTCTGGTGGGTTACTCTTTGGAGAACTGGTTGGGCCAAAGGGCCTGTTTCCACACTGTAGAGAACCTAATCTAATCTAATCATCAAGATATGTAGTACTTAAAGAAGAAACAACTGTGGCAGTTTTGCCTGTATATCAATGAACATTTACATGAGTACAAATTTCACAAGGCAATTTCCATTATACATTTATACTTGGGTTTTATAAAAGGAAGTGTTTCATATAAAAAGAAAGACTTGCATTTATATAACAATTTTCACAATGACTGGATGTCTCAAAGTGATTTAAAGCCAATTTAGTATTTTTGAAGTGTAATCATTATTACAATATTGGAATGGCTGTAGTCAGTTTTCAAACAGCAAACTCCCGCAAGCAGCAATGTGATAATGATAATAATCTGTTTTTTGAGTAATATTGATTGAGGTGTACATATTGGCCTGGACACCAAAGATATTCCCTGTTCTTCTTTGAAACAGCAACTTGGGATCTTTTGCATTCACCTGAACAAGAAGTTAGAGACTTAATTTTACATCTCACCTGAGACAGCATCTCCAACCATACTGAACATCTTCATTCAGCATTGTTCTTTGTATTCCTGGTTCTGACTGAGATTTAAACCAAAAACCTTATATTGCCAACTGAGCTGAAATTACATTTTTGACAACATGATAATTGGAGAAAATGTTGTGGAAATGCTTCGCTACATATTATTTCAATTAAATATTAATGAGCTATTTTAGGAATTAAACTAGTCCAAAATATAAAATAAAATTTAAATATCACAATAACGAATCAGATCTCTGCTTTTAAACTATCAGATACTATTAATAAAAATATGACTTTAAGCCTTCTTAAAAACAAAGCATGTTAGTGAAAACTATTTCCTTTTATTGTCGTTAAACTGAGAATTAAAACCACGAGGAACATAAACACACAAATAGGCTATTCACCTCCTCAAGTCTGTTCTGACAATGTGTCCTTTCTAAATATCACTCGATATTCAAGCCTAAAAGAAACTTCTCAATCTCAATTTTGAAGCATCCAATTTTTGCAACTTGCACAATCTTATGGAGGCAAGTTTTCCATATTTTCATCAACCATGTGAAAGTGCTTCCTGGGTGGAACCATGTTCGGCTCTTGGAAGTGAAGTGTTTGGCAGGTGGTGCGGTTACTTATCTGGATTGCAAAAATCAAGTTCCCGGTGCCAGGGTGGAACAGTTTAGGGTATAGGTTTGCTCGCTGAGCTATAGGTTTGATATCCAGATGTTTCATTACCTGGCTAGGTAACATCATCAGTGGTGACCTCCAAGTGAAGCAAAGCTGTTGTCTCCTGCTTTCTATTTATATCTTTCTCCTGGATGGGGTTCCTGGGGTTTGTAGTGATGTCATTTCCTGTTTGTTTTCTGAGGGGTTGATAGATGGCATCTAGATCTATGTGTTTGTTTATGCCGTGGAACAGTTTTAAGTTGTTGGATAATTCACGGCAAGTCAAACTCGCCAATGGCAAGTGTGAAGAAGTATTTTTGTCTGTAACTGTATATCATGCATGGTCATTAAAAGGCAATCCCACCAGAATTAGGCACAGCTTTCCAATTAACTTCTTTGTGAGAGAGGAATACATGATTTCAATTGGTCCGGCAGCATTTATGGAGAGCAATCAGAGTTAAGATAGGTAAGGACAGAGCCCAAAGAGAGAAGACAGTTGGACAGACAAAGGATTGATCATGATCTGGCTGAAAGTGTGAATAGTTGTTAATGAAAGATTGTTAGTGGCTAACAATGGTGTGTGTAATGACAGATTATTTGATAAAGTATCCTAACTTGACTCGGTCTTTTCTCCCCAGTCCAGTCCCTGACAACTTACATTCGTAATTCCTCTCTCACTTTACGCCAGTTTCAGAATTTCCAGTTTGCAGGCTCCAGCATCCTCCTGTTTACCATGGACATGCAATCCCTTTACACCTCCATCCCCCACCAGGATGGTCTTAGGGCTCTCCGCTTCTTCCTGGAGCAAAGGTCTGAACTATCCCCATCCACCACCACCACTCTCCTCTGCTTGGGCGAGCTCATCCTCACCTTGAACAACTTCTCTTTTAACTCCTCTCATTTTCTTGAGGTCAGAGGGGTGGCCATGGGTACCCACATGGGCTCTAGTTATGCCTATCTCTTTGTGAGGTACATGGAACATTCCTTATTCCAGTTCTATTCCACCCTATACCTACAACTCTTTCTCTCATATATTGATGATATAAATTCCCTCCCTCATCCAGAATTAGAAAAGATCATTTCCAATTGCCACCCCACCCTCAAGTTCAACTGGTCTATCTCTGACTCCTCCCTTCCTCTACTCTGTATTTCCCATTTCTGAAGATAAACTGGCCACTAATATCTATTATAAACCCACAAACTCTCACAGCTATCTGGACAATACATCCTTGCACCCTGCTTCCATTCTCCCAGTTCCTCCATCTCTGTTACATATGTTGTGACAAGATCAACTTATACAAGGGAGCCTCCAAAATGTCCCCCTTCTTCCTAAATCAAGGGTTCACCAGCACCATTGTTAACAGGGCCTTCAACCATATCCACACTTGCCCCCCTCACCCCATCTCTTCCCTCCTACAACAGCAATAGGGTTCCCCTTGTCCTTACCTCCAGGAGATCATCAAGCAGCATTTCCACCATCTCCAGCGACTTGCCACCACTAGACACATATTCGCCTTCCCACCCTTGTCCGCTTTCTACAAGGACCATTCCCTCCGGGACACATTGGTCCATTCTTCTTTCACTCCCAACAACTTTTCACAACCCCATGGTACCTTTCCCTGTGACTACAGAAGGTGTAACACCTGTCTATTTACCTCTTCCCTCCTCAGTATCCAAGATCCCAAACATACCTTCCAGATGAAGCAGCACTTTATCTGCATCTCACACAATCTAGTCTACTGTATTTGCTGCTCAAAATGTGGTCTTTGCTACACTGGGGAAATGAAGTGTAGATTGGGTGATTGAATTGCAAAACATTTACATTCTGTCTGCAAAAAAGACCCTGAGCTTCCAGTTGCCTGCCACTGTAACACCATCCTGTCCCCTGGCCAACATCTCTGTCTCAGGCTTGCTGCAGTGTTCCAGTGAAGCTCAGTGCAAGCTGGAAGAACAACATCTCATTTTCCACTTGGGGACCCTGCAGCCCTCCCAAGTCAATATTGAGTTCAATAATTTTAGGGCCTGAACTCTCCCATGCCCTAACCCCCAACCCCACACACCAGGCCTTGTTATCACACAGTTTGCCATTACACACTATCTATTGTTAAAAATCACACAACACCAGGTTATACTCCAACAGGTTTATTTGGAAGCACTAGCTTTCAGAGTGCTGCTCCTTCATCAGGTGATTGTGAAGTATAACATTGTAAGACACAGAATTTATAGCAAAATTTTACATTGTGATATAACTGAAATTATATATTGAAAAAGACCTGGATTGTTTGTTAAGTCTCCCAGTCGGAGAACACTTCAGCGGTCCAGGACATTTTCCCTTGGACCTTTGGGTGACCATCCTCCAAGGCGGACTTCAGGACAGGCAACAACGAAAAGTAGCTGAGCAAAGGCTGATAGCCAAGTTAGTACCCATGAGGACAGACACGGACACATGCACAAACACACATATAAGGGCATGGTGGCTCAGTGGTTAGCACTGCTGCCTCACAGCGCCGGGGACCCAGGTTCGATTCCAGCTCTGGGCGACTGTCTGTGTGGAGTCTGCACATTCTACCCGTGTCCAGGTGCTCTGGTTTCTTTCCACAATCCAAAAATGTGCAGGTTAGGTCAATTTGCCATGCTAAATTGTCCACAGTGATAGGTGCATTAGTCAGGTGTAAATATAGGGTAGGGGAATTGGTCTGGGTGGGTTACTCTTCGGAAGGTCGTTGTGGACTTGTTGGGCCAAATGGCCTATTTCCACACTGTAGGTAATCTAATCTTTTAGGGGTGAATTACATTTTATTATGCTCAAAACTGCATGAATCCATATAAGATTCTGTAAATCCCTTGTTTAGAAATAGAATCAGTCTCAACATTGGGGTATAGACAGCTTCACACAGGGCACCTTCAATGCATTATCTGGGCTGACGTGACACCTATTGTTAAAGTTCACTTGAGAATGAAACTTTAAAAAAGTTCTAGGAAGAGACTATTTTCTATTCTTTCTTTCTGTGCAAGGAAAAATATTTTGGTGAACTGGGCGGCTGAGGGCCCCCCTGGACTTTCAAATTGGCACAGATTAATTATGGAATGTATTCCCCTTGACTTCCTTACAAATATGGTGCACCGAAAGACCGAATTATTTTATAAAATATGGCAGCCCTTCTTGAATTACATAAATACAGATATTTCGGCTATCCTAACAAGGGCTTTTATTTAATTGAGATTACAAACCTAGCTGGTCCGGGGCCCCTCGGGGGAGGAATCCCGCACGAATATGGGTTTTATTACATCTGATGTTAACACATTCCGAGCATGTAAGAGACTTAAATATACACTCTGGTTAGTTGTAGGTTAGATTAGTAGATAGTTGAGTTTTGTTTGTTTTTTTTCCTTTTTCGGTTTTTTTTGTTTTTTTTTGTTAAATTTTGGCTATTGTATATTTGAGCTAATTATATATCAATGTTTATATCTGAGAGTTTTGTTTATTTTTGTAAACTTGTAAAAATGTTAAATTTCTAATAAAAATATCTATATAAAAAAAAGTTCCAGGATTTGCATATAAAAGAACTAAAACCAACATGGTCATTCTAAAAGATGAGAGACTTAACAAACAATCCAGGTCTTTTTCAATCTATAATTTCAGTTACATCACATTGTCAACTTTTGCTATAAATTCCATGTCTTACGATCTTAAACTCCACAACCACCTGATAAAGCAGTGCTCCGAAAGCTACTGCTTCCAAATAAACCTGTTCAATTATAACCTGGTGTGTGATTTTTAACTTTCTACACCCCAGTCCAACACCGGCACCTCCAAATCATATCTGTTGTTAGTCATTAACATTCTCCTTTAACAGCTACTCACTCCTCAAGCCAGATTGTTATCCACGCCTTTATCTGTCCAACTGTCTTGTCTCTCTCTGGGCTCTATCCCCACCTATCATTTACTCCTTAATCCCTCCTCCCAATCCCATCTTCTCCATATAAACCAACATTTCCCTAGCTACCATCAGTTCTGAAGCGTTAACTCTAATTGCTCTTCACAGATGCTGCCAGACCTGCTGAACTTTTCCAGCAACTTCTGATTTTGTTCTGATTTAGAGCATCTGCATTTCTTGCAGTTTTTACTTGAATTCGTGACTTCATGTAAGTGGCCTGCACATTAGTACGCTAGTGCACTTGTTGAAGTTAGAAATGAGTATCCACTGCCTTTTCCTCTCTGGGGAATGTTGATCCCAACAGGCCATGTTTGTTATCAGGTGGCAACAGGCAATAGGCATTAGTGTGACCTCTCCGAGGGAGGCTGCATTCGAAGGGGCACTCATCTGCTCTGAGATATCTCCAGGTGATGGCTGAACGAAGGTCTAAAAAATCTGATTAAAATGTCAATCTTGCTCAGAGAGCCAGACTGATGCTTCAGTTTTGCAGGAAGTGGATAGATGTTCAAATGCCTTTTAAATATAAAAGCTGAAAGAAGTGCAGATATTGAAAATCAGAAACAAAAACAGAAATTACTGGAAAAGCTCAGCAGATCTGGCATCATCTGTGGAGAGAAATCAGAATTAATGTCTCGGATCCAGTGACCTTTCTCAGAACTGACGGGATAGCTCGTAAAAAGTTGGTTTTCTTGCAGAAGTTAGGGTGAGGGGAGAGGGTAAGGAATAAATGATAGGTGGAGAGAGAGCTGAATGAGAGAGAAGAACAATTGGACAGACAAAGAAGTGGATAACAATCAGACTAGGAGAATGAATAGCTAATAACAGGAACTATTTCTGGCTAACAATGGGTTGTGTGTAATAGCAGACCATGTGATAACAAGGCCTGGTGTGTGAGAGTTGGAGTAAAGACATAGGAGAAGGTGTCTGAAGCCCTAAAATTGGTGAACTCAATATTGACTCCAGAAAGCTACAGAAACCCCGAGCGAAAAACAGAGTGCCCAATGGGTGGGATTATAAATGTTTATCCTTTTCCAGCAACACATTTTCAGCTCTGATCTCCAGCATCTGCAGCCCTCACTTTCTCTCGACTAATTAAAAAATACCCCCCAAATTTTGACAATATCACACCAAGAGCCATTTCATTTACTAACTTTGCTTATCTTCTGTTATCATCACCAAATTGAGTGCAGTCCTCCAGTGCAACTTCCATTTCTGTGTAGCTGACGACAAGCGCATCATGCCTTGAAAGTCTTTCAAATACTCAGCTGCCATCTAGTGGAAAAATAAGGCAAATTGTTTCAAATACTATTGGTTCTGTTATAGCAAGTGTTTCTTCAGTGCAAGTTTAATTTAACGCGATTGAAGAATATAGACCATTATTTGCAAAACGCAAACTTTCCTCATCTGTATTGACTATAACATGATTCCAGTCTCATTCGTTAAAATGGCGCATCTATTGCACAATTTTCTTATAATGTGAGATTGCACGAGAATTGAACTGTCGCATAATATCAGAGCCGGCTGTAGTCAAAGTTAACAATTAACAAGAAAAATGTCTTTGCTTTTACATAGAATTTGCAGCACAGCAGTAAACCAATCTGGCCTACCTGTTCTGGTCCACCTCTATTTAAATGACCAAGCAGTGAGCTGGAGTTGCCAGGTTACTGCTTTGACTTTCACGTTAGGAATTGTGACTATCTTATTTTTGTTCCAGCATGTGGGCGAAGAGGAACTTATATGTTAATGAGATGAGGTGATGTAATAATGAGGATGTAAATGCATGTAAATAGATCTCTCACTACTCATGAGTGGGAATCTTACCTCATTATTTAACAAATTCCGAAAGAACTGCGAATGCTCTAAATCAGAAACAAAAACAGAAGTTGCTGGAAAAACTCAGCATTTCTAGCAGCATCTGTGAAAAGAAACCTCAGTTAATGTTTCAGATCCAGTGACCCTTCCTCAGAATCCTCCTCAGTTCTGAGGAAAGGTCACCGGACATCTTCACAGATGCTGCCAGACTTGCTGAGCTTTTCCAACAACTTCTGTTTTTGTTTCAGGTCCGGTGACCTTTCCTCAGAACTGAAATGGGACCTTTTGCTCTTGATATTCGAAAAGCTCATCGATGGCTATATCATGCAATTAGTCCAATTTTCTCACTAATGTCCACACATGTGAAAATTCTGCCCATTGTTTTATAGTATTACAGCATGTCATGTAGAACATATTGCAAGTACTGGTAATGGAAACACAAACATCCAATTAATGGTAGTTATCCTTCAAACATGGATACAATGCTTTTGAGGCTGGTACTGAAAAACACACCCATGCAATGAACCTATTGGGTAATGCAAGTATATTCCCTTGATAGCTCACTCGAACTGAAATAAAACTAGTCTTTATATATCTGCTGTGCAGCATCTTTATGGAGTTTATTTTATTTTAATATCTATACATGGAATGTGAGTATCATTTGCATTTGTTGTCTATCTCATTTGTTTTGAGAATGTATTGGTACACGCATATTGCTGTTGAGAAGGAGTTCTAGTGTTTTTTATACATAGAACATAGAACATAGAAGAATACAGCGCAGTACAGGCCCTTCGGCCCTCGATGTTGTGCCGATCCAAGCCCACCTAACCTACACTAGCCCACTATCCTCCATATGCCTATCCAATGTCCGCTTAAATGCCCATAATGAGGGAGAGTCCACCACTGCTACTGGCAGGGCATTCCATGAACTCACGACTCACTGAGTAAAGACATCTATGATGAAGGAACGATATATTTCCAGATTGGATGTGGTTGATTGAGAACTTGCAGATGATAAACATTTTTTGAATATGTTTCATTACATCTCTCTCTAAATGTCAAACAGGACAAACTAGTGAATAGAAGACATAAGAACACGTAGAACTGAGCCTCTTGGGTTTTGTGGAATGCATTGCCGAGACTCATGAGCTGTAAGTGGCCCAAAGAGCACAGTTTTTCAAGTATAATTGGACATGCTGAGTAACTAACGCATCGTGATGGTTTTTAATATATTAAGATTGTGCCAAAATATGTCTTAATCAGGATAACAAAATCAGAGATGGAAATATAATTTCTAAAGGAAACTACAGTTTACCAGTCATATGAATTTCATTAAAGAAAGAACAGAAAAAGTGAAGGATACACAAGGGCAATGAAGTGGATGTGACAGTTATAATTCAAATTAATATTATTACTGGACAATTAGAGTGAAATCTGGTTTGTTGGATCATATTTTGTTTTCATTGTTTTCATTGTTTTCACTGGAGCATAGGAGGTTGAGCAACAACCTGATAGAAGTTTATAAAATAATGAAAAGTACAGATAGAGTTGATGGTAGTTTTTTTTCCCTAAGATGGGGAATTTCAAGACTTGAGTGCACAATTTTAAGGTGAGAGGAGGGAGATTTAAAAAAGACATGAGGCATTTTTTTTTACACAGCAGGTGGTTTACATGTGGAATGAACTTCCTGAGGAAATAGTGGATGTGGGTATAATTCCAATGTTTAAAAGACGTTTAGATGGATACATGAATAGGAAAGGTTTGGAGAGATCTGCCCAGGAGCAGGCAGGTGGGACTAGTCCAGTTTGGGATTATGTTCAGCATGGACTGGGTGCATTTTCATTTGAATCCTCCGTAAATTGATCTGATACAAACCCTGAATTCCCATGAAAATGTAAAAAAGTAACTCCATGCATTTTAAACATTTCAAAATTGGAGGGTTTTTTCCCAAAAGAAGTAAGGAAATTAGGAGGTGATCTGATGAATCTTGATAATCTTCGAAATTTTGAAGGATATTACTGAGGAACATAGTGACAGATTGGTTTTCATCCAGCAACAACTATAAATAGAACCAGAGTTATTTATGCTATAGACCAAGTCTGTGCCCCTCAGAGCAATCCAGTCAGTCCATTGTGCCATGCTATTCCTGTACGTTTATTTCTTTCAAATGCTCATCCAATCGCATTTTCAAATCAGTGATCATATCTGCTTCCGTTACTTTCAAATTCTAGGGCATTGCCACTCACTGTAGCAAAACAAAATAATCTTCTTGACACCATCTTGCAGCTCTTCCCCAAAACCTTAAATGTGTATTCCTTCTCGGCCTTAAAACACCAGCTAATGGGCATGTTGGGGAACATCTCAGAGACACCCGCATCAATCAACCAAATCGCCCAGTGGCTCAACATTTCAACTCCCCCTCCCACTCTGCCGAGGATATGGAGGTGCTGGGCCTACTCCACCGACGCTCCCTCACCACCAGACGCCTGGAGGAAGAACGCCTCATCTTCCGCCGCGGAACACTTTCCCTTATCACATGACCATCTACAATTTGCCCAAGGGTGGACAAGCCCAACTTGACCTATTGTACTCTATGTTACTCTATCCCCACTCCCACCCTCCTCTAGCTTATCTCTCCATGCTTCAGGCTCTCTGCCTTTATTCCTGATGAAGGGCTTTTGCCCGAAACGTCGATTTTGCCTGTCCTCGGATGCTGCCTGAATTGCTGTGCTCTTCCAGCACCACTAATCCAGAATCCATGTTGCTTTCTATGTCTACCTTGTCCAAGTCTGTCATAATTTCGTATACCTCTGCTGAATAACCTCTCAATCTGCTTTTCTCCAACTTCATTTTCTCCAAACCAATATTGTAGCTATCCATAATTCCTCATACTTGGAAATATTCTAGGAAATCTCCTCTGCTTCTCCTTCAGGACCCTCACATTCTTCATGAATTGCAGCGACCAGAACTGGATGTAAGATTCTAGCTGTGACCTAAACAAAGCATTATGAAGTTTCAGCATTACTTTCCTACTTTTGTATTCACTACCTGAAGCCCAGTACTCCATGGGCTTTACACACCACAATCTCAATAAATTCTGCCACCTCCATAGATCAATGTGCATCAAGCCCTTCTATTCTTGCACACTGTTTAGAACTCTGTCAATGACTCAATATAACCTTCTAATATCTTTCTTATCAAAATGTGAGAAGCTAGAGAAGCGATTGCTGGGCCTCTTGCTAAGATATTTGTATCATCGATAGTCACAGGTGAGGTGCAGAAGACTGGAGGTTGGGTAAGGTGTTGCCACTGTTTAAGAAGGGTAGTAAAGACAAGCCAGGTAACTATACACCAGTGAGCCTGAGGCCAGTGGTGGGCACATTGTTGGAGGGAATCCTGAGGGACAGGATGTACATGTATTTGGAAAGGCAAGGACTGATTAGGAGAGTCAACATGGCTTTGTGCGTGGGAAATCATGTCTCACAAATTTGATTGAATTTTTTGAAGAAGTAACAAACAGGATTGATGAGGGCAGAGCGGTAGATGTGGTCTATATGGACTTCAGTAAGGTTTTCGACAAGGTTCTCCATGGGAGACTGGTTAGCAAGGTTAGATCTCACAGAATACAGGGAGAACTAGCCATTTGCATACAGAATTGGCTCAAAGGTAGAAGACAGAGGGTGGTGGTGGAGGGTTGTTTTTCAGACTGCAGGCCTGTGACCAATGGAGAGCCACAAGGATCGGTGCTGGGTCCTCTACTTTTTGTCATTTATATAAATGATTTGGATGTGAGCATAAGAGGTACAGTTAGTAACTTTGCAGATGACATCAAAATTGGGGATGTAGTGGACAGTGAAGAAGGTTACCTCAGATTACAACAGGATCTTGATCAGATGAGCCAATGGACTGAGAAGTGGCAGATGGAGTTTAATTCAGAAAAATGCAAGGTGCTGAATTTTTGGAAGACAAATCTTAGCAGGATTTATACACTTAATGGTAAGGTCCTAGGGAGTGTTGCTGAACAAAGAGGCCTTGGAGTGCAGGTTCATAGCTCCTTGAAAGTGGAGTCGCAGGTATATAGGATAATGAAGAAGGTGTTTGGTATGCTTTCCTTTATTGGTCAGAGTATTGAGTAAAGAAATTGGGAGGTCATGTTCCGGCTGAACAGGGCATTGGTTAGGCCACTGTTGGAATATTGTGTGCAATTCTGGTCTCCTTCTTATCAGAAAGATGTTGTGAAACTTGAAAGGGTTCAGAGAAGATTTACAAGGATGTTGCCAGGGTTGGAGGATTTGAGCTATAGAGAGAGGCTGAACAGGCTGGGGCTGTTTTCCCTGGAGTGTTAGAGGCTGAGGGCTGACTTTATAGAGGTTTACAAAATTATGAGGGGCATGGATAGGATAAATAGACAAAGTCTTTTCCCTGCGGTCGGGGAGTCCAGAACTAGAGGGCATAGGTTTAGGGTGAGAGGGGAAAGATATAAAAGAGACCTAAGTGGCAACTTTTTCACACAGAGGGTGGTACATGTATGGAATGGGCTGCCAGAGGAAGTGGTGGAGGCTGGTACAATTGCAACATTTAAAAGGCATTTGGATGGGTATTTGAATAGGAAGGGTTTGGAGGGATATGGGCCAAGTACTGGCAAGTGGGGCTAAATTGGGTTGGGGTATCTGGTCGGCATGAACAGGTTGGACCGAAAGGTCTGTTTCCACGCTGTACATCTCTATGACTCTATAATTGCAATTGCACAATGCAATGACTACACTGAGAGAAAGAACAAACTTGCATTTATTGAACATCTTTCACAAACCCAGGATATCCAAAGTGGCTTACATCTAATTAAAATCTTTTGAAGTGTGATCACTATTATAGAAAATGTGGCAAATAGTTTGCACATAGCTCATTACAAAGTTATTTAGAAAAAAAAAGAAAAACACATGGGTTTCATTTCTGGAGGGATATGATCTTACCTAGATTCTTCAATAAACCTGTGACCTCAAAGGATAAGGGTAGCAAATGTATCGGAGTATGACCACCTGCAAAATTCCTCCAAGCCATGCAACTTTCTGACTTGGAAATATATTGCCATTCCTTCACTATCACTGGGTCAAAATACTGAAATCCTCTTTCTAACAGCACTGTTCATTATGTGGACTGTAGTGGTTCAAGAAGCCAGCTTATCACTACCTTCTTGAGGACAATTAGCGATGGGAAATAAATGCTGACCTAGCCAGTGTCACTCAAATCTATAATAGAAAAAACAGAACTGAAAAGTGAAGAACCTATGTAAAACTTAATTGGACTAAATTTGAACTATTGTGCATTATTTGGCCTCCATATAATAAAAATGAAATAGATGCCTGAGAGAAAGTATGAAAAAGATTAACTAACTATTCTGATGTAAGGTAGGTTGGAAAAAGAAACAAAAATGTCTTGACTCATCAATGAGCAGGCAATGTGACCTGGGACCATGTTAAGTGTCCCAAAGTAACAGCAAAGCCCCAGACAGCCATCAATCAAAAAATAGAAACATCCCTGCTATTTCTAAAGCTGTTCCTAATGGTAGAAGGCGTATATGTGGAACAACAGAAGAAGACATTTTGCCTGGCATTGAACAACCTAAGGTTAGCACAAAAAGAGCCAATGCTGTCAGGTCAGCATGCCATTGTATGTCATTAGTTCCATTGTAGATGACGCGTTGACCAGACAAACAGTGGCTGAATCTTCACCTGCTACCGACAAAGTCCTAAAAGCCATCGATACATGTTTCATAACTGAAGGGTAAGGCAAAAAGGATGGTTTCACAAATCACAGATAAGGTCATTAAGCCAAGACCTGGCACAACTGAGCAACAGTTTTTAAAATTGATTCAAGCAATGTAGGTTCCTTTTCAATCTCTTTTGCATTGAAAAGAAAAACTAGTGGTTTGTGATTTGTTTCAATCTTCATTCCTGTTCCTTCGACATAATGCAATCCATGATGTTGCTACTTTTGTAACCCCTTTGGGAAGCTACTGTTGTAATTGACTGCTATTTGGAATAACATCAGCACTGGAAATATTCCAGAGGACCATATTTAACATACTAGAAGATAAGGAATTGTGGTGTATCTTTTTTTTCTCAGTACAAGAGATCGCAAAGAAGCCTCCTCATAGGTAATGCATCAGACAGCATTTAATGAGATATGTTCAATCACTAACCATTATTATGATCCTAGCAGATGGCATTACTGGACAAGTCAAATCCCAGAATGATGCCTAGCTTTATAGAACTTTTATCTGATTTTAGTCCTGTGGTGATCATTCACTGAAACAGTGTCATATAAGGCCCAAAAGGCCCGTTTCCGTGCTGTAGGACTCTCTGACTCCAGGACTCTAAGATTGCTGAGTTTCTTTAACAACAGAGGTTTATTATACCAAAAACAAAAACAAAAAACTCCATCCAGATATAAAACATAGTTTTAAAAATATCTTAATTCAGCAAAAGAAAGTCTCATCTCATTTCTGAACACAATCTTTGCAGGCTCAAATCCAGAGAATTTACTTGTTTATATCAAAATCTTTCCTGATTAGATTAGATTCCCTACAGTGTGGAAACAGGCCATTTGGCCTAACAAGTCCACACTGACCCTCTAAAGAGTAACCCACCCAGAGCCATTTCCCTGCATTTACCCCTGACTAATACACCTAACCTACACATCCCTGAACACTATGGGCAATTTAGCATGGCCAATTCATCTAACCTGCACATCTTTGGACAGTAGGAGGAAACTGGAGCACCCGGAGGAAACCCACACAGACACGGGGAGAATGTGCAAGCTATACACAGACAGTCACCCGAGGCAGAAATTGAATCCGGGTCCATGGTGCTGTGAGGCAGCAGTGCTAACCAGTGGGTCACTGTGCCGCTCTTTTTTTCTTTTCTTTCTAAGAAGTACAATATAAATAAATACTTTTTTGTAAACAGAGGCCCATTTGCATGAATACTTACAAAATTCGAAGTCTCAACTTTCTCAACCTTAATAAACTTCAGATTTTTGATTAAATACTCCTTGTCTGGATGTTACACAAACTAAATGTTTCAACTGCGGTAAATTGTCCCTGAATTGTTCAATATACCATTCTTGGAAAGAAATTGTTATCTTCTCCAAATTACATCAGAACTTTTAGTCTCTGGGTTTCCTAAACTAAGATAAATATTTGATCATCCTGAACCAGAAACAAGCTAATGGTTTGCTTCTGTTATTGTAAACTACCAGAATAAAACAATTTTCTTTAACACTGGGGGGTACCTGATGTCTGACACGTACTGAATTAGATCACGTTTCTGGAAAGACTAGTTATTTTTTAAACTGTCAGAAAAGTAATCAACCCCTATGTATTACTTTAAGTAACTGAAACTCTAAAATTAGAATCTTGGAATTATAGAATCCCTATAGTGGGCCATTTTGGTCATCAAATCCACACCGATCCTCCAAAGGGCAACAGCTGATACTTCTCTCAAGGTACCAAGTAAAGAGGCTAAGAAACAACATTTAAAATCAATACATCCTCAGTGATATAAACTTCCTGACATTAGAGATGAAGTGCATAAAATCTGAGAAATTCAAAGCAGAAATAAAAGTTGTCCACAGATCAGATGATATTGTCAGGAAGGATGACCGGTATATATCTCTAGAACCATCCGGTTACAGCACACGAAGGTGTTTACTGCACAGAAAGAGATAATTCAATCCATTGGGTCTGCACTGGCTCTTCAAATGATTTTATCACTGTTATCTCCTGTCAATCTTCTGTTTTTTTTTTCCCTACAGCTTGTACATTATTTTGATCCAAATTCCATACAATGCACTCTTGTGCCTCAGTTGAACCTGCCTCTACCACCCTACCAGGCAGTCAATGCAAACACAACTACTCATGTGAATTTTATTTTTCTAACCTTGCATTTGCTTTGTTTGCAAATCACTTCTCTGTGATCACTGGCTCTTGATCCTTTATGAGTGGGAGCAGTTTTATTTAATCTACTCTATCAAAACTCCATTGTGAGGTTGAAAACCATTGCCAGATCTCCTTTTAGCCTTCCTCGTTCCAAGGCACACAGTCCCAATTTCTTCAATCTATCGTCATAACTGACGTTTCTCATCATAGAATCCCTGCAGTGTGGAAAGAGAACATTTGGCCCATTGAGTCTGCACTGACCCTTTGAAGAGAATCCAATCCTGACCCAGCCACTTCTCTATCCCTGCAACCCCACATTTAACATGGCTAATCTACCTAACCTGCACATTCCTAGTCATTATGGACAATTTAGCATGGCCAATTCATCTAACTTGCACATCTTTGGACTATGGGAGGAAATTAGAGTACCTAACGGAAATCCATGCAGACACAGGGAGAATGTGCAAACTCCATAAAGGCAGTCACCAAGTCTGGAATTGAACCCAGGGCCATGGCATTGTGAGGCAGTAGTGCTAATCGCTGAGTCATTGTGCCACCCTTCCATGCTTGGAAACTTTCTTGCAAATGGTTTCTGCACTCTCTCCAATGCTTCACATCTTTCCTATAATGTGGCACACGGAACTGTACATGATACTCTAAGTGAGAATTTGAGATATTGAGACAATACTTCCAGCAACTGAAACATCTCCTTATTATAGATGATTTGTTAATCTTTAATACAATTAAAACATTACCTAAAGTGATATTCTCCATATATTGCATCAGGATCATTAAAAAGCCAAGCAAACTCCCAATAGGCACTTTAATGGTCAGGAATTAGTTGGTCAATTAAAGAAATGATATCAAACTGCAGAACTTGCAAAAGTCAAGAACTGCGAGAACCTTTATTGTAATCTGCATTTCTGTCAAGACCTTAGGAAATACTAGAATTGGACTTTTTCGAGTTTTAAGGGAAGTTTATATCTATTATTGATGATTACTCAAGATTAATTGAGTTAAATAATTTCCCCAGTATTACAATAGCCAGCATCACAAAATTATTGAAGCAAAACTAATCAATTCACAATATTCCTGAAATAGTAGTATCTGATAACAGACCATCGTATGCAAATGAAACATTTTCAGAATCTGCCAAGAAATGTGGATTAATTCACATTATGAGTTAATCTCATGACTGACTGGTTTCTTCCAAGAATCCAGTGGGGACATCATATGGGACTTCACAATCCTTGACCCCTAGAACTACGAAGGCTGATACCAAAGCTGTTTGTGCCAAATCATACTGTTTTATCAAGTTTTGAAAAGATTTGTAGCTCAGGTTGAGGGTCTGGATGTAGGTTTGCTCGCTGAACTGGAAAGTTCGGTTTCAGACATTTCGACAACAAAACTAGGTAACATCATCAGTGAGCCTCTGGATGTAGCACTGGTGGTATGGCCCGCCTTTTATGGCTTGGCGAAGAAGAACAGAAAATGACATCACAACATGAAATGATGTCACCACAGGAAATTATGTAACCAACTCAAGGAAACCTAAACACATAAACACATAAATAAAAATCCAGAGGCTCGCTGATAATGTTATCTAGTATGGTGATGAAACATTAGAAACTGAACCTTCCAGCTCAGCGAGTAAATCTATATCCATACTGTTTTATCTCTATGCTGAGATCAGTGTAGTAGGCTTTGTCAACATAGCTGGCTTCCCCAAAGTACAGGGTGTTATAGATTGCACCCACTTCACGTTAAGAGCATGATATCAGAATACAGCTGACTTCATGAAAAGTATTCCAATCTACAAGTCACCTGTGATTATTGGTACCACATCTTAGAGGTTCCGTGGGAGCTGCCTTACACCCTTGAGAATTTTTATGTTCCAGTTTCATTTCAATGGTTGTTTGTCTCAAAAGGATGATTATTGGGAAAAAACCTTCATGCAACCATGGCTAAAGATCCTATTATGCAAACCCCTGAATGAGGTTGAGAGTGGCTATGCCATAGAATTCTACTCGTTCTTTAACCAGGGGTAGTGTGAAACTGATGATATGCCTACGGAAGGTGAGGACCCTAGCTTGGATCAGTCTGATGGAACCTTGCAGTGCATCCCAGGCAGAATGTGCTGCATAATTTTAGCATACTATACTCCACACAACGGGACAGGTAAAGAGGGGGTAGGGGGGGGTCTAATGAACTTTGAAGAGTTGGAAAAGCTGCCATAGTTTTCCAAAGAGGAAGATGAGGACATTGAGCATGAGGAACACCACCCTTCAGCATGATAATGTGGTTCAACAAACCAGATAGAATTTAATTGACTAGGAGAAAGTGAGGACTGCAGATGCTGGAGATCAGAGCTGAAAATGTGTTGCTGGAAAAGCGCAGCAGGCCAGGCAGCATCCAAGGAGCAGGAGAATCGACGTTTCGGGCATGAGCCCTTCTTCAGGAATGGCTCGTGCCTGAAACATCAATTCTCCTGCTCCTTGGATGCTGCCTGACCTGCTGCGCTTTTCCAGCAACACATTTTCAGAATTTAATTGACACCTGGTTCCAATAGATATGCGCAGGGTGAAATGGTAATTAATTACATGTAAATATTTGGTGCTCTAAAAGTGGTCCCTGTCTGTCTCCAGAAGCAAATGCAGCTTTTCTTGTGTATTTTTTCCTTCAATTTTGCTGCTGTGTGAACGTTTTCATCTGTTTGAAAGCTTTCTGGTATGTGATGGTCCCACATTGAACAAGAGAAGATGTTAGGCTACACTGGCTTTGGAAAAAGAGTTGCAATTTCTTATGCAGGATTTAAGATGGGATGGTACTAAAGGAGGTAAAAACAATGACTGCAGATGCTGGAAACCAGAGTCTGGATCAGTGGTGCTGGCAGAGCACAGCAATTCAGGCAGCATCCGACGAGCAGCAAAATTGACGTTTCGGGACTAAAGGAGGGTTACCTGTTTAGTCTGGTTCTTAAATATGTATACATTTACAAATGTCACTTGTATTTGCAGTGAAGTGTCAGTATTGCCATCTATGTGCTGTCAGAAATATTTCCTTTTGGTTCCTCTCCCAATGTGTGGGCTGTGAAGGGCAGCCCCTGATTAGTAACTCTTGACAAGTGCAAAGCTGGACTTTAAAAATGGCACTGGCTCCAGGATTCCTGGGAGGTCTGGCGGTGGCAACTTCTTCTGCTGCCAGTGAAAGGGAAATAACGCAAGCTTGGCCCCAAAAGGTGTGGTGCATAGTTCATGAGAAAAGTTGCAGAGAACAGTGTGAGAAAACTTGTTCAGAATCATGGAGAGACAACTTTCATGCACTCACCAAGATTGACACAGAAAACATTTGGTAAAATTCAGAACACTATTTCTGCAGCCATTTCTTTTAAGACCCAGGATGTAGGCCATCTACTCCTGGGAACATGTCAGTCTCCAGTTCTAATTGTTTGTCCAGCACTTTCCCTCGTGGCAGCAACTGTGTTAAGTTCCCCACCCGTTTGCCTCTAGATTCTCATTTCTTCCTGATTACTCTGTCCCAAATGTAATTTGTTGTCTTTATCATTAACAGAGAAATACTAATATCAACAGTTTAATCCAGTATAGTGTACTGAACAGTCAAAGGAAAATGTATAAAACGTAAAAAAGGCAAAGTTTGGTGGGATAAAAAGAAATTGTGTTCAAGTTAACACAACATAAAACTGTTAGTAAATAAAATGCCTCCAGGAATCAAAAAGCAATGGGATAGATAAGATGCAAAATAAATATATTTTTCTCATATTCTTGTCAAAGGATAAATTCCCGGTGGATAAATAGGGATATCAAAATAATACAGAAACTTATAAAGAAATAACATGACTAATCTGAGGCTAATAATGCAAAAGAAAGTTATTATGAATAAATAAAACATTCCAGAAAGATTAAGTATAGTATATGTTTTTAAAGGTTTTACAAAAATTTATTGGGAATTTTTTTTAAATGTTTAGGATAAAGGATAACCACTTGAGCCTAAAAAGGGGAATCTAATAGTGGATGATGAATTTAAATGACAAAGATATTATGTAAAAACCAAAGTTTTTTTTAATATTTCCAAATCATATGTTAAAGAACTTATGTATCAACTTGGCAATATTCAAAACAGAAAAGTCAATATCCTGGAACTTCCTAACCATACTGCTGTGTACTGAGAAGATTGCAAATGTTATAACCTTTTAAAAAAAATAATCAGTTAGCCTAAAGTAGTTGTTGGGGAAAATTTCAGGGACAACAACCTGGGACACTCTTGTAAAATAAATGCCTAATACATTAAAGTCAACATGATTTTGTTAAAAGGCAAATCAGGTTTGATTAGCTTGAGTGGACTCCTTAATGAAGTAATGAAGAGTGTGGTGTAGTTGATTTTATATAGATTTTCAAAAGGCATTTAATAAAGCATAATTCTGTAATAAATCATCAACTTTTTCTCCAAATTAAAATCAATTGGATTATATGGGCAAATGAAGTGCAGATGCAGGAATGGCTACAGAAAAGACAGTGTAATGTTGGATTTGTTGACTTTTAAGCATGGAGAAGTGTACCTTCCAGATGTAGCAGTGATTTACTTGCACTTCATTCAGTTTGGTGTACTGTACTTGCTGTTAACAATGTGGGGAGATGAAAAGCAAACTAGGTCACCACTTTGCCAAACACTTTTGCTCTGTCTGTAAAACTGACCCCAAGCTTCCAATTGCCTGCCACTTCAACACACCACTGTGTTCACATTCCAATATTTCTGTCTCAGATCTATTGCAGTGCTGCAGCAAATCTCAATGCAAGCTGGAGAAACAAAATGTTATCTTTGCCAAGGTACCTAACAGTCCTCAGAACTCAACATTGAATTTAACAATTGAGTATAGACACCTTCCTTCATATTTGTAACCCACCCCAACAGCCTCAGGTTCTGTTCTCCCACACAGAAATCACACTTCCCATTAGCACCCATTCTGCATTTATCTTCTCCAGTTTTTCATCAGCAATCCCTTTGCTTCTCCTTTTTATTATATCCCTTTGGGTATGATCTCCAACAATTTGACTCACTCCTTTCCCCACCAGCTGTCATCAGCATAAATACCATCATTTCCCAGTTCCTTTCAATTTTGTTGAAACATTTACTCTATTTTTTATCACCACTGATTCTACTAGACTTGCTGAATTTTTCCAGCATGCCATTTTAGTTTCAGATCTCCAGCATTCACAGTTCTTATATATATATATATATATGTCGCCACATTACCAAAAGAATGTGGATGCTTTGGAGATGGTGCAGGGAAGATTTACAAGGATGTTGCCTGATATGGAAGGTGCTAGCTATGAAGAGAGGTTGAGTAGGTTGGGATTGTTTTCATTAAAAAAAAAGGAGATTGAGGGGGGACCTGACTGAGGTCTACAAAATCATGAAGGGTATAGACAGGGTGAATAGAGATAAGCTTTTTTTCCCCCTAGGGTGAAGGATTCAATAACGAGAGGTCATGCTTTCAAGATGAGAGATGAAAAGTTTAAGGGGGATACACGCGGCAAGTACTTTACACTGAGGGTGGTAGATGCCTGGAACGCATTTCCAGCAGAGATATTAGAGGCAGGCATGGTAGATTCATTTAAGATGTGTCTGGATAGATGCATGAGTAGGTGGAGACAGAGGGGTACAGATGCTTAGGAATTGGGCGACAGATTTAGACAGTGGATTTGGATCAGCTCAGGCTTGGAGGGCCAAAGGCCCTAGTCCTGGGCTGTAAAATTTCTTTGTTCTCTCTCTATATAAAATTATTTAAAATATATTTATATTCATGATACTCCTTGACTTGACTTGAACTTGGCTTTATAAGCTATAATTTCAAAGTTTGCAGATGATGCAAGAGTTGGAAAATTAGTTAACTGGGGATAATTACAGACTTCAGGGTGTCACAGACAGTTTGGTGAAAAGGGCAAGAAATTTGGAAGATGAAATTTGTTGCAGTGACTGTAAAGTAATTCATCTTAGTAGGAAGCATGAGAACAGGAAATATAAAGTAAGAGATACGTTTTAAAGTAGGTTCAGAACAGAAACTTGCCGTGGTTTTGGGGATGTTTGCCGAACTGGGAAGTTGATTTACAGACATTTTGTCCCTTGTCTAGTTGACGTCTTCAGTGCTTTGGAGTCTCCTGTGAAGTGCTGCTGAACTGCATCTTCTAGAATTTATTTTGGTTCTGTTCCTGCTGCTTCCGGTTGCCGGTTCCAGTAGAGAAGAAGACCTCTACGGAGTCTTCACCAAGAATGATATCCCCGCAACTTCATCTGCAGATGCCTAGTGGACAAACAACATGAGGAGGACATACCACGACCCAACACACTAGCCATGCTATCTTATATAAAAAAAACTTGGAGCTAACAGCCAGACTTCTCTGACCATTCAGATTCATGACAGCCTATAAACCAACAGCCATGCTCAGACAACAACTCACCAGGACAAAAGACCCGATACCCATCATGTGCAAGTCTAATGTCATTTACAAGATTCCATGCAAAAACTGCACAAAACACTATATGGGACAAATTTGCAACCTGCATCTATGAACACTAGCTAGCCACTAAACATCACAATCACCTGCCTCCCTAGTAGCCATACACACAGATGACAAGGACCACAAATTCGACTGGGACAACACAATAATCATAGGAAAAGCTAAACAGAGGACAGCCAAAGAATTTTTAGAAGCATGGAACTCATCCACACACTCTATCAACAAACACATAGACCTTGACCCAATATATCAGCCACTACAACGTACTACCAGAACTGGCAACCAGAAGCAGCTGGAATGTAACCAAATAAATTCCAGAAGACACAGTACAGCAGCGCTTCATGGGAGGCTCCTAAACACTGAAGATGTCACCTAGACAAGAGATGAAATGTCTGCAAATGAACTTCACAGCTCAGCAAACATACCCACAACCACGGCAACTGGCACCCGAGCTACAAAGCTTTGTTAAAAATCACAACACCAGGTTATAGTCCAACAGGTTTAATTGGAAGCACACTAGCTTTCGGAGCGATGCTCCTTCATCAGGTGATTGTGGAGGGCTCGATCGTAACACAGAATTTATAGCAAAAATTTGCAGTGTGATGTAACTGAAATTATACATTGAAAAATTGATTGTTAAGCCTTTCATCTGTTATAATACAGTGATAGTTTCACTTCTTTCATGTGTAAATCACAAAACCCTTTTTTTAAAAGTTGCATTCTCGGGTTAGCTGTTAACAATGGTGATAGCTAGAGGTGGAAATAGCGTTTTAAACTTGAAGTTAATCCACCTTTTCTAAAATGTATTTTTGTCAGCAGATACTACTTTTGTCCAAACGCTATAACCTATGATGCATCGCACATGCGCAGTGCGTGGACGAGTGTTGGATACCTTATATTGGAACAAAAACAAACCAATCGGTGCTGGCTACATTATATCTCAACAGGGGACAGAGAACCAGCGCCGCTTACTGGTCAGTGGTCGAAGATGTGTCAGTCCATCAGTCTTCACCGAATGTGTTCGACGCGCTTAGTTTGAAGGCTCTACGCTTTGGTTCTGTCTCCCAAACAAACCGGAGCTACCCGATTGCAAATTATCACGGAACGATACTCTAATTAATCAGCTGCTGTCTGTCAGCTTTGAACTTCTCTCACTCCCCCTTTACCTTGGGCTTCATTGATCAGGTGAGTGTGGAGATTTGCCTGGGTGGGATGAGAGTGGGAAAGTGTGTGTCGCATTTTCCAACGCCTCATTCAAGAGAGCGAAGAGAGACAGGAACTCGGGAAATGCCCATCGCGCGTTTTCTGACCAGTTTTTATTTTGAAACGTGTTGTGTCTAGGCATTGCAAACAATTGCTTCTGAGAGGCCCGAAAATTACTGCTATCTCCGTCAATGAGGTGCCCCTTTCCCTCCGCTACGCAATGTAGAATGGAAATGGCGTACATCCATGCTGTAGTTTTCCTGGATTCCTTAATGACTCAAATTTCGATGGAAGTGAAAGATGGTAATTTTAGAGCGTGCCGATACTCTCGAGAAATGGTAGGAATGATTTAGTGAAAAGTCTGAAAGGGAATTTGAGAATGCACTTGCAGTCTAGAAAACTGATTTCGGTTTCACTTTTATACCCTGGAATGTCGAGCCGACATTAACGCACGAAGTGACTTTTCAAATTAAGTGGACGGAGATTTTATTGCACTGGAGGGTCTATTTCTGCTTTGTTCCTCAGTAAGGTCACATTCTGATTCTGGGTTCAGACTGCATTTACACTACTCGTTCTCATAGTTGTAAGCATTATTTGCATACACAAGAATAAGCTTTCTTTTGTCCTAATCCATGATTTTATCGCCAAAGGTTTCCTGTAGGCTAGAATTTTTCCCCCATTAGCTGTACGCACCCTTCTCAACCTTACCGTTACCACAATCCGATCTGGGGGAAAAAAGGGTCCTTAACATTCAGTTCTGTTGTTTAGACCTGCAAAATTAATGTTCAGTGAAGAGCCAAGATCATTGTTTAGTTGTTAGACATTGTAGCTCTTTCCTTCAATTGTTGCAAACCTAACTACATTGAAGTCTTCAGCAAAAAAAAGAAAGCTGCTAACTTTTTCACCTATCCACCCCCATAAATAAGGCAAAGCAATGAAGTGAGAAGGGGAATTAAGACTGAACCCGCCTTTATTACTTGTTCGCACAATACCACTTTCTCTGGATGTCATCATGGATATATTTAAATTAAAAAACACATCTTACATTTGGGGGTTTTCCCCAGCTCAGGAGGCCCAAAGAGCTTTACTGATAAAATTTTTTTGAAACCTAATTATTGTTGTAATGTTGAAAAACTCAGTGCACGGTTGGCTCTCAAACAGCCATGAAGTAAGTGTTCACCACATTAAGGATTGATTAGACCATGGAGGAAAACACACCAATATGTAATTAACATGTAGATCCATTGAAGAATTGAAACTGCAAGACAGTGCAAATTGTGTAAATAGAATGACATGCATAATAAATTGGTGTTCTCCCAAAGAATGCTACCACTGTAATAAGGAGCCATCAGTGTCAGGAGCAGCTTGATGTAAAAGCTTTGCTGTGAACTTATGTAGATGGATAGTGCCATAATTTCATACTGCACAATATGTGTGTTTACTTTATCACAGCTTTAAAATTTATTTTCATTGTTAGAAGTTACACATGTCCTTTTAAAAATCCTTTGATTTTGCTGGGAGGGAATTGAATATGCATTGAAAAGGGAAAAAAATAAATGTAAAGACATGCTGAGAGCGCAAAGGAGTGGAATTACTTGAATAACTCTTTCAAAAAGTTGCTGCAAACACAACACAATGAATGACCTCGATCTGTGCAATGATTATGATTTGATAACACATAGCCTTTTCATTTATTAAAATGTCCCATGATTTGTTGCTGGGAACCAAGGACAATTTTCTGATTTTACTCCTAATTGGTCTAGAACTACATTTTGTTTTAAACATTTAGCTATCGCAATGTACTTTTCTGAGGAGAGAAAATAGTTCCTCTGAACTTATTATGTCAAATCCTTTTATCATGCTGACAATCCTTTTGGGAAGGAAACTTACCAACCTTATCTGGTCTGGCCTACATATAACTGCAGACCAACAGCAATGTGGTTGACTCTCAACTTCCTTCTTAATTAAGGATGGGCAATAACTGCTAGCCTAGACAGTGATGCCCTCATCCTCTGAATGAATATTATAAAATGTAATTGAATGATCAAGTAATCACAAGCAGAATAGCTTACTCTTATTCCTGTAAAGTTTTAACATTTCTATCTGGTTACTCTTGTCCTGAGTACAATGGAAATGTGACATTGAAATATATCAGAGGAATTTTTTTTAACATTGTCAATCAAGTTTTACTGTTAATGCAGTTCCTTCTGTTTGCAGGAGTACAATCATGATCCATTTGCTCATGCTTATCACTCAGCTGTCTATTTTTTCTAATGGAATGGCACAGTTTCCTGACATGTCAGAAGCACAATCCAGTCATACTCCAAAGACACAAAGAAAAGGTAATGTTTGTATTACTAATGTGATTATGGTGACCATTCACCCTCTTTTGAGGAAGAGCAAGGGAGTTATCCTTGATGCATTGGACAATATCTATCTCTCAACATCACATAAAACTGATCAACTGGTCATTTATACCTTGTAGTGTGCCATACATTACAATAGAGACCAGATTTCTAAAATCCTTAATTGGCTGTTAAGTGTACTGACATGACCTGAGATCATAGAAATTACCATGTAAATACAGTTCTTTATTTGCTTTTCCTTTTTTCTTTCATAAGTTGATCACGAAACAATTATCAAAATTAATATTTTTTGCCCTGTTTTGAAATAGATTTTGTTAAAGCATGAAAGGTAATTTGACTTTTCTCATCTTTGCACATTTGTGCATTTCTGGCATTTTTTATTAATAGCTGCCACACCAGGAACTTGAAGACAAAAGAATATTCAGGATATGTTCAGCACTTCAAGCAGCATATGCGGAGAGAGTAAACATTTCCAATCAAATAGATTTTTTTTCCCAAAACAGAATAAATTCATACAGAGGCAGGAAAATTTGATGGGAGAACAAAGAGATGTGTTTAATTGACAACAGGCATGATAATGCAAGGGAAAAAAAGGATATGTTAACTGGTCCACATTCTGGGGTTGTCGTTAATCAGAAATGTAATTGGAACAGTTATGTAAATGTTATGACTGCATGAGCAGGTCAAGAGGCTGGGAATTGCACAGCAAATAACTCATGTCTTGATTTTCCCAAAGCTTGTCCAACATCTATAATGCACAAATCATAAGTGTGATGGAATAATTCTCACTGGGTTGGATTACTGCAGCTCCAATATTTAAATAAAAAGTCAACATCATCCACAACACAACCTTCCCCCATCCGTCATCTTGTATACAGTATTCACTTTCTTCACCATCAGTATACAGTAGAAGAAATCTGTACCATTTACAAGATAAGTTGAAATAACTCACCAGGCATGCTTTGACAGCACCTTCCAATCACTGGTTGGCTATCATATACGAGGGAAAAAGGGCAGTCGATGGATGGGTACACCACCACATCTAAGTCATTGGATATTGGTATGTGGGGCAGGCAGGAGGAGAGAGCAGAACCACCAACTGCTGCTATCTGAGAAAATGGCCATAGTGATTATAATATGCAATAGTTGAAGTGAATGTAGTATTTGGAAGGCCATAAAGTTCCTAACTAAAAACAACAGTGCTGTTCCTTGAGCTTGGATTCTGCTTCATAAGTATATAGTTGGTGGCTTAGGTCAGAATGATTTGGAAAAATTAAAATGACTGGCAACCAAAAGGTTAGGAGGTTTGCTTGTGGACTAAACAGTGGCGTTCTACATAGCGGACATGTGATCTATTTGGTCTCCCCAGTAAAGTGAAGACTGTGTTGTGAGGAATATATTATTGAAGTGAAATAAATTAGATGAATTGTTATTTCATGTGGAAGAGGTGTTTGGGATCATGAATGGTAGGAAAGGAGATAAAAGGTCAGAGTTGTGCTAATGTGATAAAGGAAAGGTGCTTTTTGGGATGATAGGGGGATGGATGAGGATGCTGTTGAGGGAATGGTCCCTTTTAGAATTCTGAAAGGGGAGGGTAGCTGAAGAAACAGCAACTGCTTTTTCATTTAGTCTTTTTACAGCCCTCAGCTCAAAGCTGAGTTTAATAATTTTACATCATAAGAGTTATCACTTTTTAAAAGTTTACTTTTACCCTTTGTCTATGCCATTATTTCTTTCAACATTTAATCTCTCTTGTCTTCCACCGTGTCACAGACGGTGTTTCTTCCCCTATCCCTTTTGCTGCATTTGTACTTACACAAAGTCTGTTACAATTCTAATTATTTCAAGTTCTGATAAAAAGTCATTGACCTGAAACGTAGACTCTGTGGGATTCAGAAAGATAACAACAGATGTTATCAAACTTGCTGGACATTTCCAATATCTTTACTTCAGATTTCCAACATCTACAGAATTTTGATTTCGCTGTTCAACAAGTTCAGGCTTACTGACCCAGAGCAACACTGAGGAAGAGTTATTAAACTTTAGCCTCTGTCTCTATCTTGGGCAGATGTAAAAAATTGCGTTGCCACTATTTTGGAAAAAAAAACCTGGAGTGCTCTCCCTGACATTGCTGGCAGTATTTATCCCTCAGCCAGTATTTGTTTTAAATCTGATCACCATCACCTTATTGTCTGTGGAAGCTTGATGTGCAAAAATGTCTACCACATGTCCAATATACAGTTGTGACAATATTCAATTAGCTTTTAAAACTTCAGGAAATACTAAGGTCATGAAGGGCACTATATTAGTGCAAGTTAGAACAGAGATAGAACATAGAACAATACAGCACAGAACAGGCCCTTCAGCCCATGATGTTGTGCCGAACATTTGTCCTAGCTTCAGCACCTATTCATGTACCTATCCAATTGCTGCTTAAAGGTCACCAATGATTCTGACTTTGCCACTCCCACAGGCAGCGCATTCCATGTCCCCACCACTCTCTGGGTAAAGAACCTACCGCTGACACCCCCCCCGTACCTTCCATCCTTCACCTTAAATTTATGTCCCCTTGTAACACACTGTTGTACCCGGGGAAAAAGTCTTTGACTGTCTACTCTATCTCTTCCCCTGATCATCTTATAAACCTCTATCAAGTCACCCCTCATCCTTCGCCGTTCCAATGAGAAAAGGCTAGCACTTTCAACCTATCCTCTTACGACCTATTCTCCATTCCAGGCAACATCCTGGTAAATCTCCTTTGCACCCTTTCCAAAGCTTCCACATCTTTCCTAAAGTGAGGCAACCAGAACTGCACACAGTACTCCAAATCTGGCCTTTCCAAGGTCCTGTACAGTTGCAACATCACCTCACGACTCTTGAATTCAATCCCTCTGCTAATGAACGCTAATACACCATAGGCCTCCTTACAAGCTCTATCCACCTGAGTGGCAACTTTCAAACATCTAGGAACATACCCCAAGATCCCTCTGCTCCTCCACCTTACTAAGAACCCTACCGTTAACGCTGTATTCCACATTCTTATTTGTCCTTCCAAAATGGACAACCTCACACTTGACAAGGTTGAATTCCATCTGCCACTCCTCAGCCCAGCTCTGCATCATACCTAAATCCCTAGGCAGCCGACAACAGCCCTCCTCACTATCCACAACTCCACCAATCTTCGTACCGTCTGCAAATTTACTGACCCACCCTTCGACTCCCTCTTCCAAGTCATTAAT
>NC_057725.1:22706160-22707770 GCF_004010195.1 Chiloscyllium plagiosum | reverse complement strand
CCCCGTTGACAGTGAAGACGAAAAGATCATTGCCAACGGTTCTGCAATTTCCTCTCTTGCTTCCCACATAATCCTAGGATATATCCCGTCAGGCCTGGGGGACTTGTCTATCCTCAAGTTTTTCAAAATGCCCAACACATCTTTCTTCCTAACAAATATCTCCTCTAGCTTACCAGTCCGTTTCATAGTCTGCTCTTCAACAATACGGTCCCTCTCATTTGTAAATTCTGAAGAAAAGTACTCATTCAAGACCTCTCCTATCTTTTCCGACTCAATACACTGTCTTCCACTACTGTCCTTGATCGGACCTACCCTCGTTCTCATCATTCTCATGTTTCTCACATACGCATAAAAGGCCTTGGGGTTATCCTTGATCCTACCCGCCAAAGATTTTTCATGCCCTCTCTTAGCTCTCCTAATCCCTTTCTTCAGCTCCTTCCTGGCTATCCTGTATCCCTCCAACGCTCTGTCTGAACCTTGTTTCTTCAGCCTTATGTAAACCTCCTTCTTCCTTTTTGCAAGACATTCAACCTCCCTCGTCAACCAAGGGTCCCTCACACGACCATCTCTTTCCTGCCTGACAGGTACGTACATATCAAGGATACGTCGTATCTGTTCCTTGAAAAAGTTATACATTTCAATGACATCCTTCCCTGACAGCCTATGCTCCCAACTTATGCTCCTCAGATCCTGTCTTGCAGCATCGTATTTACCCTTCCCCCCCAATTGTAAAACCTACCCTGTTGCATGCACCTATCTCTCTCCATAATCAAGGTGAAAGTCACAATTGTGGTCACCATCACCAAAATGCTCACCCAGTAACAAGCCCATCACTTGTCCTGGTTCGTTACCGAGTACCAAATCCAATATGGCCTCCCCTCTGGTCGGACAATCTACATACTGAGTTAGAAAAGCTTCTTGGACACACTGCATAAACGCTGCCCAGTAAACACCCAACAAGGTGACTGTTCCTTTCCTATTTCTGACTTCAGCCCATACTACCTCCAAAGGCAGATCCCCTTCGAATGCCTTTCTGCAGCCGTTAGACCATTTCTAATTAGCAACGCCACACCCCCTCCTTTTTTACCACCCTCCCTAATCTTACTGAAACATCTGTAACCAGGAACCTACAACAACCATTCCTGTCCCTCTTCTATCCATGTTTCCGTGATGGCCACAACATCGTAGTCCCAAGTCCCAATCCACGCCTTAAATTCTCCTACCTTATTTCTGATGCTCCTTGCGTTGAAGTATACACACTTGAACCCATCTCTCTGTCCGCAAGTATTTCCTGTCAGTGCTACCTTCTCCACAGCCTCCCTACATTCTTGAACATCCTGAAAAACAGCTAACCTACTTGCTGGACTACAAGTCCGGACCCCATCCCCCTGCCAAATTAGTTTAAACCCCCCCCCGAAGAGTGCTAGGAAACCTACCTCCCAGGATATTGGTGCCCTTCTGGTTCAGGTGCAACCCGTCCTGCTTGTACAGGTCCCAACTTCCCCAGAATGCAGTCCAATTGTCTAAATACCTGGAGCCCTCTCTCCTACACCATCCTTGCAGCCATGTGTTCAACTGCACTCTCTCCCTATTCCTTGCCTCACTGTCAC
>NC_057725.1:22699631-22705960 GCF_004010195.1 Chiloscyllium plagiosum | reverse complement strand
TTCCCACCTCTAACTGTTACCCAGCTACCTCTGTTCTCTGGCGTAACTATGTCCCTCTCAGCCTCTCGAATAATTCTCAGTTCATCCAACTCCAGCTCCAGTTCCCTAACGTGGTCTGTGAGGAGCTGGAGCTGGCTGCACTTCCTGCAGGTGAAGTCAGCAGGAGCATCAGTGGTCACCCCTACCTCAAACATCCTGCAGGAGGAACATTCCACTGCCTGCGCTGCCATAATTCTACACTTAGTCTCCAAAACAAGAACACTAAGTAGCTTACCTTTTTTTTAGGTTAGAGGAGGAGGGAGGGTGGGAGACACTACACGTGTAGTGTCTCGGGTTCCTTCTCCACTCAAATAACAATCACTTACCTTCCCAACCGGCTTTGCGCTCCGACTTCACTTCCGCCCAGCTCCTGCCGTTCTCTGCTGCAAAAAGACCATTGGCGTCGAGGTAAGTTCTTAAATAACAATCACTTACGGAGATTTTACAAAAGTTATTTTTGCAAAATCTCAAGCTATGTAGTTGCTCGTGGGCTGAGTGCAATTCTACACTAGAGACATTGCTTTTGACTCAAGGTGGTTAAGAAGGCATTTAGCATGCTCGCTCTCATCACTCGCTCCTCCGAGTATAGAGTTGGAATGTTATGTTGAGGTTGTACAGGATATTGGTGAGGTCTGTTTAGAAGTACTGTGTCCAGTTCAGGTCGCCCTCTTCTAGGAAGGTTATTATTAAACTGGAGAGGGTTCAGAAGAGATTTACCAGGGTATTGCCAGGGCTGGAGGGTTTGAGTTATAAGGGGAAGCTGGATAAGTTGGGGTGTTATTCACTGGAGTGTAGGAGGTTGTAGGGTAACCTTACAGAAGTTTATAAAATTTAAGAAGGGGATAGATCAGGGGAGTGGCAAGTGTCTCTTTCCTCGTTGGGGATGTCAGGAGAGGAAAGTGATCATCAGTCAGAGACTGGTATAGTTGGGAAAAGGAGCAAGTCAAACAGTTAGGGCAAGCAGGAACAAAGCAGAGGTAAATTTAAACTGAATTTAATTCAATGCAAGAGGCCTAACAGGGAAGGCAGATGAACTCATGGCATGGCATGGTTAGGAACATGGGACTGTGATATCATAGCAATGATATCCATCCCTGAGCAACACAGATGTAGCTCAGGAATGGACAGGACTGTCCATTTTAGGATACAAATGATATAGAAAGACAGGCACGAGAGGAAGGGGAGTGTTTTTGATGAGGGATAACATCATGGTTCAACTTAGGGAGGGTAGATTAGATTAGATTACTTACAGTGTGGAAACAGGCCCTTCGGCCCAACAAGTCCACACCGCCCCTCCGAAGCGCAACCCACTCATACTCCTACATTTACCCCTTACCTAACACTACGGGCAATTTTAGCATGGCCACTTCACCTGACCTGCACATCTTTGGACTGTGGGAGGAAACCGGAGCACCCGGAGGAAACCTACGCAGACTCGGGGAGAACGTGCAAACTCCAAACAGTCAGTCGCCTGAGGCGGGAATTGAACCAGGGTCTCTGGCGCTGTGAGGCAGCAGTGCTAACCATTGTGCCACCGTGGGTATTCCTGGGAATATGGCCAGGAAGGTTATTTGGGTAGAAGTGAGAAATAAGAAAGGGATGCTTACCTTATTGGGATTACACACAATGTTCAGTGGGAAATTGAGAAACAAATTTGTAAGGAGACCTGTTATTTGTGAGAATAATAGGGTGGTAATGGTAGGAGATTTTAACTCCCCAGACGACGATTGGGGCTGCCATAGTGTTAAGGGTTTAGATGGAGAGGAATTTAAGTGTGTACAAGAAAATTTTCTGATTCACTATGTTGATGTACCTACTAGAGAAGGTGCAAAACTTGACCTACTCTTGGGAACTAAGGCAGGGCAGATGACTGAGGTGTCAATGGGGGAGCACTTTGGGGGCCAGTGACCACAATTCTATTAGTTTTGAAATAGTGCTGGAAAAGGATAGACAGGATCTAACAATTGAATTTCTGAATTGGAGGAAGTCTAATTTTGATGGTATTAGGCAAGAACTTTCAAAAGTTGATTGGGTGCAATTAAAGGGACAGCTGGAAAATGGGAAGCCTTCAAAAATTGAATTGAATCTATTGTCACGTGTATCAAGGCACAGTGAAAAGCTTTGTCTTATGAGCAATACAGGCAGATCACATAGATAAGTAAATAATAGATAAACAGTGGCAAAAACAAAAACACAGGTACGGGGGAATGTTAAGAGTTTGAGAGTCCATTCAGTATTCTAACAACAGTAGAGTGGAAGCTGTTTCGAAACTGGCTGATGCATTTGTTTCAGGCTTCTCTACCTTCTCCCCAATGGCAGAGGTTGTAGAAAAACATTGCCAGAGTTGGATGGATCTTTTAATGCTAGTAGCCTTTCCTTGACAGCAGGTCTGGTAGATGGATTCTATAGATGGGAGGTTGGCCTTTGTGATTTTCCGGGCCGAGTTCACCACTCTCTGTAACCGTCTCCAATTTTGAATAGTATGGTTGCCATACTATACGTCCAGACAGAATGCTCTCGATAGCGCGCCTATAAAAGTTAGCAAGGGTATTCACCGTGATGCCAAATTTCCTCAGCTGCCTGAGGAAGAAGAGACATTGTTGGGCCTTTGTAACCAGTGCATCCACATGAAGAGTGCAAGAAAGCTTATAATGGATGACCGCTCCCAGGAACATGACACTCTCCACACGTTCCACCTCTGTGCAGTTAATGTGTAGGGGGGGCATGAATAACATCCTGCCGAAAGTTAATAATGAGTTCTTTGGTTTTGCCGGCATTGAGAGCTAGGTTCTTCTCAGTGTACCATTTTTCCAGGTTTTCCACCTCCCGTCTTTAGTCTGCTTCATCGCCATCTGAGATTCAACAGACTATGGTGGTGTCATCAGTGAACTTGTAAGTGGCATTAGTTTGGTATTTGGCGATGCAGTCATGGGTAGACAGTAAGTACAATGGGCAGCTGAGTACGCACCCCTGGTGGGTCTTCAGTGTTGAGTGTTAGTGAGGATGAAGTATTGTCCCCAATCTTCACTGATTATGGGCTGTGGGTCAGGAAACTGAGGATCCAGTTGCAGAGAATGGGGCTTAATCAGAGACCACGAAGTTTAGTAATCAGTCTCAAGGGGATAATAGTGTTGAAGGTTGAACTGTAGTCAATGAGTAGGATTCTTATGTAGCTGTTCTTGGTGTCAAGATGTTCTAGGGAGGAGTGAAGGGCAAGTGATATGGCATCTGATGTGGATCTGTTGGTCCGATAGGCAAATTGGAGTGGGTCGAGAGTAGTGGGGAGGCTGGAGTTGATTAATGCCATGACTAGCCTTTCAAAGCACTTCATGACCACTGAAGTTAGGGCCACTGGGCAGTAGTCATTGAGACATGCTGTAGGAGGTATGGAGGGTCCAGAGACAATATATTCTTGTTAGAATGAAAGGCAAGGGTGGTAAGTGTAGGGATTGCTGGATGACTAGAGAAAGTGAGGGTATGATCAAGAAAAAGAAGGAAGCATTTTTCAGGTAAAGACAGCCGAGATCAAGTGAATCTTTAAAGTATAAAGGCAGTAGGGGTATACTTCAGAGGGAAATCAGGAGGGCAAAAGGGATTTTCTTAAATACATTAAGAACAAATGGGTTACTCGGGAGAGAATAGGACTTAGAGTTAAAAATTGTAGTGCTGGAAAAACACAGCGGGTCAGGCAGCATCCGAGGAGCAGGAGAATCGAGTTTTCAGGCATAATCCCTCCTTCAGAATGAAGGACTTATGCCCGAAATGATGACTCTCCTACTCCTTGGATGCTGCCTGACCTGCTGTGCTTTTCCAGTGCCACACTTTTTGATTTTGACCTTCTGCATCTGCAGTCCTCACTTTTCCCAGACAGTAGACCCCTCAATATCAGCAAGACAGCCTATCTGTGGAACCCCAAGAGATGGGAGAGATACTAAACAAATATTTGGCATCAGTGTTTTTGGTGGAGAAGGACATGAAAGAACAGAATGTGGGTAAATAGATGGTGACATCTTAGAAAAATGTCTATTACAGAGGGGAGGTGCTGGATCTTTTAAAATGCGCAAAGGTGGATAAATCCACAGGACCTCATCATGTGTACCCTAGACTTCTGTGGGAAGCTAGGGAAGTGATTGCTGGGCCCCTTGCTGAGATATTTGTATCATCGATTGTCACAAGTGAGGTGCTGAAGACTGGAGGTTGGGCGAATGTGGTGCCAATAATTTAAGAAAGGTGGTAAGGAAAAACCATGGAACTATAGACCAGTGAGCCTGACATCAACGGTGGGCAAGTTGTTGGAGGGAATCCTGAGGGACAGGATATACGTGTATTTGGATAGGCAAGGATTGATCAGGGATAGCTAACATGGCTTTGTGCATGGGAAATCATGTTTCACACACTTGATTGAGGTTTTTGAAGAAGTAACAAAAGATTGATGAGGGCAGAGCAGTGGAAGTGATATATTTAGACTTTAGTTAGGTGTTCAGCAGGGTTCCTCATGGTAGACTGGAGCAAAGTTGGATCACATAGAATGCAGGGAGCACTAGCCATATGGATACAGAACTAGCTTGAAGGTAGAAGTCACAGGGTTGCCTTTCAGACTTGGGGCCGATTACCATTAGTGTGCCACAAGAATCGATGCTAGGTCCACTACTTTTCTTCATTTTATATAAATGATTTTGATGTGAACATAGAAGATAAGTTTGCAGATGACACCAAAATTGGATGTATAGTGGACAGCAACAAAGATTACCACAGAGTACAACAGGATCTTGATCAGATGGGCCAATGGGTCGAAGAGTGGCAGGTGGCGTTTAATTTAGGTAAATGTGAGATGCTGCATTTTAGAAAGGCGAATCAGGGCAAGACTTGGGCACTTAATGATAAAGTCCTGGAGAGTGTTGCTGAACAGAGATACCTGGGCTTGCAGGTTCATAGTTCCTTGAAAGTGGAGCTTTGGGTAGATAGGATAGTGAAGAAGGCATTTGGTATGCTTTTGTTTATTGGTCAGAGCATTGAGTATAGGAGTTGGAAGGTCATGTTGCGGCTGTACAGGACATTGGTTAGACCAATCTTTGAAAATTGTGTGCAATTCTGGTCTCCTTCCTGTAGCAAGGATGTTGTGAAACTTGAGTTTAGAAAAGATTTACAGGGATTTTGCCAGGGTTGGAATATTGGAGCTACAGGAAGAGGCTGTTTTCCCTGGAGCATCGGAGGCTGAGGGGCTACATTATAGAGATTTATAAAATCATGTGGGGCATTGATGGGTAAATAGACAAGGTTTTTTTCCCTAGGTTGGGGGAGCACAGAACTAGAAGGCATAGGTTTTGGGCGAGAGGGGAAAGATTTAAAAGGGATCTAAGGGGCAATGTTTTCATGCAAAAGGTGGTGTGTGTCTGGAATGAGTTGCCAGGAAGTGATGGAGGTAGGTACATTTCCAACATTTAAAAGGCATCTGGAAGGGTATATGAAAAGGAAAGCTTTAGAGGGATATGGGCCAAGTACTGGCAAATGGGAATAGATTAATTTAGGCTATCTGGTCAGCATGGACGAGTTGGACCGAAGGGTCTGTTTTCATGCTGTACAACTTGATGACTCTCAGACTAGGGGACGTATCTTTAAGGTGAGAGGAGAAAAAAAATTTGAAAAAACATGCAGCTTTTTTACACAGTTAGTGTATGGAATAAACTTTGAGAATGTGATTACAGTTACAGTGTTTAAAAGACGTTTGGATAAGTACATGAATAGGAGAAGGTTTGGATGGAGATGGACGAAGCAGAGACGGGGGGGGCGTCTCATTTAGTTTGGGATGATGGTCAGCATGGACTGGTTGGATTAAAGGTTCTGTTTCTGTGCTGTATGACACTTTTAACTGTAAGTCATAAAATTTTCAGTTTTGATAGATTATGATGCTGTTTTATATAATTGCATAGAAATATTAATTGATGAAGTGTCTGATCTTGCCAAATTTCCATTGGTAGGACAGAATTCCATGGCGATGTGTGGGAGGAAATGGCTTTTCAAAGAACAGCAAAGAATCTCTGCCTCCTTCTGAAAGTTAAGGGGTCTGTACTTAAGCATAAAATGGAATTGCTTTCAGGACTCTGTTTGGGGTCTCACCATATGTATATGTATGTTTTCATATAAAATATGGTGTATGTAGTTGCTACCCTAAGTTGTGTGAGCAGCTTTTGTGTATTGTTAATGGAACAACAGGCCAGAAGACAGAGTAAAAGGAGTCAAATTCCATTCCTAATGCGTGGAAAGTATTTTGGTGTGAATTCTGCACTCTC
>NC_057725.1:22685087-22699131 GCF_004010195.1 Chiloscyllium plagiosum | reverse complement strand
TATATATATATATATATATACATACATACACATACATATATATACACACACATATACATACTCACATATATACATAAAATAATAAAAGAAAACAACCCCAAGAGGGGGGAGAAAATCAAATCCCTCTCCCCACCCCCGATGATAATATTAAACAAAAAGGTAAGAAAAAAGAAAAAAAGGGGGGGGAATATAAACCAAAGCGGGAGGAAAGGCAAACCGACATCCATTATCTCTTACAGTTTATCTAAGAGAGTCCAAGAATTCCTTAGCCTTTTCTGAAGTATCCAAAGTTATACACGGATCCTTCATGGTTAAAGCGTAGCGTCGCTGGGTAGCGTAAGGAGTACTGAATATTTAAGTCCCTTAAACGCTTCTTCGCCTCAACGAATGCCTTCCTCTTTCGGACCAGAACTGGGGAAAAGTCCTGGAATAACATGATCTTGGATCCTTTATAGATCATAGCTTGGGGGTCTTTTCCAAGATTTCTGGAAGCTTCTAGGAGTATCTGCCTCTCCCTATAGCTCTGCAGCCAGAACAGGACCGGGTGTGGGCGCTGGTTCGTGCCGGGCCCGCATATTGCGACCCGGTAGGCCCATTCTACCCTTACCTGGCCTGATTCAGCTTCCAAATTTAAAAGCTGTGGCAGCCACTGTTCGAGGAATGCTGTAAGCTGGCCTTCCTCTTCCCGTTCGGGAAGGCCCAGCAAACGAATATTTTTTCGACAACCTCGATTATCGAGGTCATCAATATGATTCTCTAAGGTCCGGACTCGCTGTTCGAGAGTCCGGACCTGATCCACGGCCGATTGCGCTGTAGTTTCAGAGGTCACGGCCTTTAACTCCGCCCCTCCAACTCGGCGCTCGATTTCCTGGATGTCTCGGTCGTGCTTCTGCAGCGCGGCCGAGAGTGAGTCCCATCGATTTCGGGATTCTTCGATAAAAGCATCGATCTTCACATCCAGTTTGGAGATCATTTCCACAAGGCTTGTCACTGCAGGTAAGTCCCCCGGGGCGGCTGCGGATGCCTCAGCTGCAGCTGGAGAGGGTGAGGGAAGGGTTCCTGCTTGCTGAGAGCTGCGGGCTCCCTTCCCTTTGGTCATTTTTACTAAATATTAGATTGTTTAAATTTAATACTAAGCAACTAAGTAAATTAAACAGCTATTATAAATGATTTAGTGAGTGTGGTGGGGGTGGGTGACCCACTTTACCCAATTCTTGGGAGGAGCACTATAGACTCAGACTTGCTGGGTCGCCGCCATCTTGGATCCCACAACAATATAATTTTAGTGAATATATTTTGTCCAGGGAGAACTCCCCTGCTAATGACTTGTGATGAAGTCCTCTAGTTATATCCACTCTTACAAGCTGAGCAAATAACTCAGCAATGACTGGCAACTTACTTGAAACAGGCAGTTCCAAATATTGCTAAGTGGCAACATTAAATACTGCCTCGCATTAAGGGAGGAGCTTTTTGTAAGGCTTTTAATAGGATACTCAAGACATGGTGAGGTGGGGATGGTGTTACTGAACAGGAATTTAATGGATACAAACAGAATATATGTATATGTAGAAGATAAAATGTGTACAATTTGTGAAAGGTGCTTATTTTTGAGCAATCCTGCTGGGAAGGCAACTGGACTGCCTAGATTCTCTGTAAGGTATGGTGAATTAAATCCAAAGAAGAATTGGATATCTGTGATGTTAGAACTCAGGCCAGGTTGATTTTGCTTTTATTGTCACGTGTAGTTTACAGCAAGAATACAGGAAAATACGGGGAAAAGCTTTCATTTATCACCACAAGGTGGCAACATTTTGAATAATTTAAGAAGTAGGAATAAAGAAACATTTGGCTTGAAGAGAAACATCAGTCCAGTAGACTCAATTAATGCTTATAACTGAGATTCTATTCTACGAACTTCCAATAGGTTGACAATGGGAGGAAAACGAGGGACCAACCAAATCTTTGTCCAGTAGCTTTTCGCAGCCATAATCCTTCTGACCTAAGCACAGGTTAAAATCAGTTCAGATTTGGTTTTGTTTTTGTGAGGTCCATGTTAATTTCCAAACTTCACCTTCTATTTGAAAAGAATGCATCTTTTGAACAAGAATCAACCAACAACTAACTTCCAGGCCTGGCCTCATAAGCAATTAGAAAAAGAACAAGCTGCTGCCCCAAAGATCACCTTCAGCTCGCAGCTCACAGTTCATAGCTCCAAACCAAAAATTATGTAAAAACTTAAAAATTGTCAAACCTTCTAATAGAGCCATATCAAATCATTGCCCCATTATCCATACATAAACCATAATGTAAAACATTTAGCAAAATCTGTAGTAACGCATGCTTATGTTTCAGTAGGTGACTAGTTGTTAAAACTAATACAAAACAAAATATGACCTATCAATCCATGATTCAGTCTGGGATTTGACTTGTCCGTAATATCATCAACTGGCATCTTAACAGAACCATAATAAAGTTTTATGAGTGGCTCATAAAATTTCAACATCAGGTAGCTTAAGTATCAGGAAAACACAGGTTAAAATACAAAAACATTTTTATCAGCCAGGCTTACAAAAAAGATATGATCATGTTTGACATATATGTCAGGCAGTGAAGATACCCAAGTGGTCAATTAAAACTGCACCTTTAGTTCTGATCCCAGCCTTTGATAAACTGTTTAGCAGTGTCTTAATGGAGAGTTTTGGAATTTCTTCCTAAAACTAAGAGTGAAAATCAGAATCTTTTAACAATTATAGATGAGTCAACAAGATTTCTTGAAGCAGTGCCTTTTGGGAAAATTACTGGAAAAGTTAATTCAAATTTTTACAATATGTAAATTACCCAAAGAAATACAATCAGATTGAGTTTCAAATTTTATTTCATAAATGTTCAAAGACATAATGAATAGGTTGTGATTAAAACAATTTACATCTTTAACTTATCATCCAGAATCTCAAGAAGTAGTGGAAAGATGACATCAAAATTTGAAGATCTTGATGACAAATTATTGTTTGGATTGGCCAAATGTTTGAGATAAAAAAAATCCTTTGTACAATTTGCCATTAGAATTTAGTTGTAATGAATCCATAGGATTTAGTTCTTAGAGTCAGAGAGTCATAGAGATGTACAGCATGGAAACAGACCCTTTGGTTCATCCTGTCCATGCCGACCAGATATCCCAACCCAATCTAGTCCCACCTGCCAGCACCTGGCCCACATCCCTCCAAACCCTTCTTATTCATATACCCATCCAAATGCCTTTTAAATGTTGCAATTGTACCAGCTTCCACCACTTCCTCTGGCTGCTCATTCCATGCACGTGCCACCCTCTGCGTGAAAATGTTGACCCTTAGGTCTCTTTTCTATCTTTCCCCTCTCACCCTAAACCTATGCCCTCTAGTTCTGGACTCCCCGACCTCAGGGAAAAGACTTTGTCTATCAACAGTGGCCTAACCGATGTCCTGTACAGCCGCAACATGACCTCCCAACGCCTGTACTCAATACTCTGACTAATAAAGGAAAGCATACCAAACACTATCCTATCTACCTGCAACTCCACTTTCAAGGAGCTATGAATCTGCACTCCAAGGTCTCTTTGTTCAGCAACACTCCTTAGGACCTTACCATTAAGTGTATAAGTCCTGCTAAGATTTGCTTTCCCAAAATGCAGCACCTAGCATTTATCTGAATTAAACTCCATCTGAACTTCTCAGCCCATTGGCCTATCTGATCAAGATTCTGGTGTAATCTGAGGTAACCTTTTTTGAAGGTGAGCTGAGAGCTGAAGGTGATCTTTGGGGCAGCAGCTTGTTCTTTTTCTAATTTTGGTGTCATCTGCAAACTGACTAACTATACCTCTTATGCTCATATCCAAATCATTTATATAAATGACAAAAAGTAGAGGACCCAGCACCGATCCTTGTGGCACTCCACTGGTCACAGGCCTCCAGTCTGAAAAGCAACCCTCCACCACTATCCTCTGACTTCTACCTTTGAGCCAGTTCTGTGTCCAAATGGCTAGTTCTCCCTGTATTCTGTGAGATCTAACCTTGCTAACCAGTCTCCCATGGGGAACCTGTTGAACGCCTTACTGAAGTTCATATAGATCACATCTACCACTCTGCACTCATCAATCCTCTTTGTTACTTCTTCAAAAAACTCAAAGTTTGTGAGACATGATTTCTCACTCATAAAGCCATGTTGACTATCCCTAATCAGTCCTTGCCTTTCCAAATACATGTACATTCTGTCCCTCAGGATTCCCACCAACAACTTGCCCACCACTGATGTCAGGCTCACCGGTTGACAGTTCCTGATTTGTCCTTACCACCCTTCTTGAACAGTGGCTCCACATTAGCCAACCTCCAGTCTTCCGCTCCTCACCTGAAATGATATGTTGAAATGATTTGAAAGGACTTTTTAAATTGAATAAAGATAAATTTAAAAACCAGAACTCTGAGATTACACTGCAACCTATGTTTCGGTTTTGGAGAGAAATTAACCAAAATGTGTCAGTTGACCGATAAGTATTTGAAAAGTGTGCAACAAACATTGCAAACTATTGCAGATAAAAAGACAAAACTTGGGAATTTTGTTCCTGCTGATGAAGGACTGAACCTTACTTTCTTTGGCTAAGTGTCAGTTTATCATCTTTTTGGATGGGGATCTTTTTGGAGCCCCTTCCTTATGTCCCTATCCTTCCGCACTGCATTGCTTACATTCAATTCTAACTCCATCTTAACAGCTGCCAAATGCAAAACATCTCATTATTCGCTAGAGAACTGGCATCCACACTGCCAGAGCCATCTTTAAAAGATTGCTGTGCACCCATTAGCAATCCAGTATTGCCCTTTAACAGCAATGAATGGCATGGCATCAACAAAGCTATGCTGCTCACTGCACAAAGCCAGCATGGCTGACACTCCCTCAAACATACAATGCCATTCACTCACTCTATTCATTGTTTAAACACTGGGCCACACAGTATCCTTAGTTACATCTCCTCTAAATGCCCTCCCTAAGTCATTGTTACTTCATCCCCAGGAACTACTGCAGACCTACAGCTTATCATCATCCAGAAAGGGAACATCACCCAAAAGCAGGCAGTTGGACAATTCCAAATCTAAGCAGTTTATTCATAGCCAACAAATGAAATGGGTAGATTCTGTAATTTACCCATACAATCCAAACCAACTATTGTCATCACGACCAATGACTAATTAACATTCCATGATGGTTTGCTGCATCCAACTCTCATCTACTGGAAAAGAGTGTCGGTCAGGTCCTGTTAAGATTGTAGCTCCTGAAGAAGCTGAATTCTGTCATTCAAAATGACAACTTCCTCCTTCCCAATGTCCTTATTCTCTTCCTCAGAGGTTTGTTCCCAATCTCCCAATGCCCCAGCATTTAAAACATAACCTTGTTGTTTGCACCTATTGTGCAGGGCACAGTAAACCAGGATGATGCGGCGCACACTGACAGAATATACAAAACAGTACCCCATAACTTGTTCAAGCAGTGAAACTGCATCTTCCTTGGAGCCCTTTTAGTTGCACCTCATGAGCTTGGTCACAGCAAGTGCATCAAATTGGTGAAAGTGCCATGCCAAGTGAGTGACAAACATACTACATCAAAAAGGGAGTCCTTTCTCATACTCGATTCATATTAATCCTTCAAGGTTCATTGCATTTGGTCAAGATCTACATCATACTTGTATGAGATATGATGAGATGATTTTCCCCTCGTCCCACAGTACTCTTGGAAGTTTTATAAGTGATGGGATGCTGCTGGCCACCATTTTTCACTTTTTAAGTAATTGTTACTAACTTCTGCATTATTGAGATGCAAATATTACATTTACAAGCACCAATGATGTACTGCAAATCATCTTTGCAAATGAAATGTGGTTGGCATTTTCAAATGCTTGCTTCGTGTATTTACCCCTTCAATGTCCTAGCACCCAGCATATGTGAATTCCATGGTTTAGCCCATCAAACTGATATAGACTCTGCCCAACTTGGGCATGGTCCCAGCCATTTTCCACTTTAATTTTGCATCTTGAAAACAAAAAGTGATAGCAGTCAAGGCAGTTCGCGTTGGATACAATCAGCAACGGGATCTGCCTGGTCAGCAGATACACCATCAGAGCTTCCATGTTCACTTTTAACTCACGATATCCCAACTGCCCATTTCTACTCATCCCAACCCCCCACACCTTGTGGAGACCACCACTTTGAACTTTGATTTGATTTATTATAGTAACATGTACCCAAGTACAGTGAAAAGCTTTGTTTTCTGAGTAGTACAGGCAGATCATAGCAAACAAGGACATACAGATCATAGGGTGCTTAGAGGGTGTGAAGGGATGCAGGTTCTGATGGGGAGAAGTTGGAGTAAGTGAGAGGGATGGACTGATCCAAGCAATTGATGAAAGAGTCGAGGGAGGATAGGAAGCCAGGAGCGGGTGTTCAGGAGGATGATCGTTGCCAGAGGCAGGAAAAGGGGTCATTAGAGGGTGGGATGGATTTCCATTTAAAGAAATAGGCGTGGAGGCAGAGGCGGCGGAAAAAGAGCTTGCCGTCATGACCTGTGTGAAATTCGTTTACATATGGGCTGTATAGGTCCACGTTGTCCAACTTGAATGCTGCAGTCTTCAGTAGGCAGTGGATTTTCCGGTTCATCCAGGGTTTCCAATTGGGGAATACCTAGATTGACTTCTTTGGCACGCATACCTTCATGCACTTGCTAATGAAGTGTGTGACGATGGTGGCATACTTGTCTAGGTTGTCTGCTGAGTTCTTGAATATGGTCCAGTCCACCAATTCCAAGCAGTCCCAGGGAAGCTCTTCCACTGCCTCAGACTAGCTTTGCACTGCTTTCTGAGGAGGATCCTCTTGTTTCAGCTTCTGCTTGTAAGTTGGGAAGAGGAACAAGCATTATGATCTTATTTTCCAGTGTGGGTGGGCAATGGAGTAATAGGCTCCTTCTTGAAGATGGGTGTGTAGCTGTGGTCCAGGATGCTCAGTCATCTAATGGGGCAGGAGCCGTGTTGGTGATATTTTGGTAGCACCCTCTTGAGGTTGGACTGAGTTGTTGCTGGCCATGACAAATAAAGCCGTGGGGAATTTTGTCTACAAAGCATTTGTCGCAATATAAATTTCATCCGGAGCATTCTTCACATCCGCATGGGGTAGTATGTAGACTGCTGTCAGGATGGTCGAAGTGAATTCACGTGATAGATAGTAGGGACGGAATTTCAATGTAAGGTATTCCAGGTGTGGGTAGCTGTGGCTCACCAGGGTCGCCACATCTGAGCACTAGGAGGTGTTGATTAGGAAGTATACCCCTCCACCCTTTGTCTTACCCAAGAATGCTCTGTCAGGTATGGCAGAAGTGAGCCATGTCTCCGTAAAGCAGAGCACACAGCAGTCTCTCAGTTTCCTCTGGAAATTAAGTCCAACTGTCCTCCCTGCCACTTGAGGCACAACATTAAATCTCAATGATGCCCTCCTGATCCTCTACACTTCTCCTTGAAGGCCATAGCAGTTGTTACTGTCAATAATACATCACACGCTTAGCCTACCAAGTCCCTGCAATGACCCGCCCCCTCCCTGACTCTCCAACGTGCACTGAACTTCTCCCAGGCCCTGTCCTTAACAACCTCAACCCCTCTGTCCCAGAGCCCTGACTGCTTCACCGCTTTTGGCAATTAACCATTTGCTTTTACTTTTATTCTTCCTCTAGTTTTTAAAAATGCTTCCAGCTATTAGTTATTATCAAAATTCATCTTATCTTCTTATAATGGCTTCGGCAGAAGACTTCTCTTGGCCCAGTGATAAGGTATCTTTCAGTGGCCCAGCATAGCAGTCTCAGCCTAGGGTGGTAGTCTTCTGGCGGTCTTGTTCCATAGTAGAGATCTCGTCATGTTGAAGTCTTCTTCCACGTTGGCTTCCAGTTTTTTGCAAGTCCAGGAGCGGTTTCAGCCTAGCATGGCAGTCTTCTTCAGCAGAGGTTTCTGGCCCAGTATTCCAGCAGCCCTACGTAGCAGTCTTGTCTTGGCATGGTGGTCTTCTCCTGGCTGCGTCTTCCAGGTATTCCATTGTTTCTTAATCAGCTTTACCCAAGTCCAGGAGCCATTAACTGAACTGTAATGAATGTTGTCTTAATTTCACTTTAAAAAAATATTATGTATGATGTCTATCATTAATATAGGTGCCATAAAACTTTTCACTGTATTTCCTATGTAAAAGAATACATGACAATAAATTATACTCTATTCTTTTCTACAGCCCCTTGAACCCTCCTCAACGGTCAAAGCACAGACCATAAGTACTGTATTTACCCCAGACCTCTGACCCACTTTGATGAGAAGCTCCTAGACATGACTGACTAGACCTCTGACCACTATTTTTTCAGCTCCCTGACCAACAATACACAGTCTACATATAATGACTTCATAGGATTAACTGTTTCCCACTCCCTAGACTGTGATCAGACATATCTCCTAACTATGCCCCATTTTGAAGAAGGGTCACTGGACTCAAAACATTAATATCTCTCCACAGATATTGCCAGGCCTGATGAATTTATCCAGCAATTTTTCTTTTTGTTTTAGCTTCTCTTCCAGCTTCTGTAGTTCTTTTAGATGAAATATTATGCTTTCTTGCAGAAAACTATTGAAGTGACCCACAAAAGCTATTACAGAGTCATAATCAATTTATGTGAATAGGCCTGGAAAGTATCTTTGGCTGTATATAAATGTTGGATTGTGTTACCCATAAAACAACATCCTTACAGAGTCAGTATAGATAAGTTACCTTTATTGAGGCAAGAAATTACATTCATGATGGGCAATTACATTATTGAAGTGAGTCATAGTAGTTGGAGCTCACCTATTGTGATGATGCCAAAATCAGATAGATCAGCAAGATTTTGTATTGATTATTACCAGGTTAATGCAATAGTAAAAGCAGATTCCTCTTCAACTGGACAAGAGGACTAATTGAAAGAATTGGACATATATCATTTAGCACTAAAATTGACTTGTTCAAGGGTACCAGTGAGTTCCATTGACCGATAAAGCCAAAGAAATATCAGATCTTGTAACAGTAAATGGGTTTTTTCAATGTAGTTTGCAATGAAACAAAATGCATCAGCATCTATGATTAACTAATGAAGTTATTGAATAATTGTTAGACTGCATTGTCAGCATAGTCAACTTGGTTGTGTTTAGCCAAATATGGGAAGCACATTTTTAACATTTGAGTTAAATTTTGACCAGTTATTAAGAAGAAATTGCTCATAACCATGCCTAAAAGCGTATTTGGCAAAACAAAAGATACCTACTTGGTTCACATTATAGCACCTAACTAAAGGAAAAATAAGGGCTATCTTGGATATTCCCATTATTGGGAGAAAGTGAAACTCAATGAGATGGCAGAAATGCAAGCTGAAGGAACAACACCTCACTTTTCAGTCAGGTACTTTATAGCATTCAGGACTTAATATTGAGTTCAACAGTTTCAGAGCATGACCTCTGTCCCCCATTTTTATGAAATGTTAATTCTGATTTCCCTCCACAGATGCTGCCAGACCTGTTGAGTTTTAACCTCCTTTGACTCATCATTCATTTCTTTGATGCTATCCTGTGAAATGCATTGAACATTTTTCTATATTAAATGTGCCATGCAAATGCAGTATATTTAGATTAGATTAGGTTTCCTAAAGTATGGAAACAGGCCCTTCGGCCCAGCAAGTCCACACTGACCCTCTGAAGAGTAACCCACCCAGACCCATTCCCCCACCCAATATTCACACCTTACTAACACAACGAACACCATGGGCAATTTAGCATGGCCAATCCACTTGACCTGCACATTTTTTGGATTGTGGGAGGAAACTGGAGAACCCAGAGGAAACCCATGCAGACAAGGGGAGAATGTGCAAACTCCACACAGACAGTCGCCTGAGGCCGAAATCGAACCCGGGTCTCTGGTGTTGTGAGCTATTGAAAATTGATAATGTAGCAATAGAATCTGCATGACTACACTTACAAGAACAATCATACAAAAACAACTCATGCAACTTTATACGTATATACAAGCAGTATGTGAATGACTTTTGTAAATTTTCTTTTGATCTGCCTTTAGCTAGCATATCTGTTATTGGCTAAAAGGCTATGTCCTCATCCAATTCTGCACTTGTTGCAGCTGGTGGGAAGTGATTAAAAGCCACTTGTTGTGTCTGGTTCACTGCTTCCCAAGAGGCTGAGTCATTTTACACACTCTTTCAGATAGTGATGAAATTAACAAATGCAGTCATGTAACAAAACATAAACATAAAGAAAACACCAGCTGTAGCTGGCTGTACTAAGAACAAAGAAAATTTACAGCCCAAGAACAGGCTCTTCGGCCCTCCAACCCTGAGCTGATCCAAATCCACTGTCTAAACCTGTTGCCCAATTCCTAAGCATCTGTATCCTTCTGCTCTCCACCTACTCATGTATCTGTCCAGACGCATCTTAAATGAATCTACCATGCCTGCCTCTACTAGCTCTGCTGGCAATAAATTCCAGTCTCCTACCACTCTCTGTGTAAAGTACTTGCCATGTGTATTCCCCCTTAAACTTTTCACCTCTCAACTTGAAAGCATGACCTCTTGTTATTGAATCCTTCACCCTGGGAAAAAATGTATTTCTACACTGTTTATACCCTTCATGATTTTGTAGACCTCAATCAGGTTCCCCCCCCCATCTTTTTTTTAAAGAAAACAATCCTAACTTACTCAACCTCTCTTCATAGCTAGCACCTTCCATACCAGGCAACATTCTCGTAAACTTTCTTTGCACCCTCTCCAAAGCGTCCACATCCTTTTAGCAATGTGGCGACCAGAACTGTACACAGTATTGCAAATGCAGCCGAACCAATGTCTTGTACAATCTTAACATGACCTGCCAGCTCTTATACTCAATACCCTGTCCGATGAAGGCGAGCATACCATATGCCTTCTTGACCACTCTATCCATCTGTGCAGCAACCTTTCAGGGTACAATGGACCTGAACTCCCAGATCTCTCTGCTCATCAACTTTTCCCAAGGATCTTCCGTTTACTGTATAATTCATTCCAGAATTAGACTTCCTAAAATGCATCACCTCACATTTGCCTGGATTGAACTCCATCTGCCACTTCTTCGCCCAACTCTCCAGTCTATCTATATTCTCCTATATTCTTTTACAGTCCCCCATGCTTTCTGTTACTCCATCAATCTTAGTGTCATCTGCAAACTTGATGATCATACCAACAGTGCCCTTTTTCAGATCACTTATATATATCACAAACAACAATGGCCCCAGCACTGATCGCTGTGGAACACTACTGGTCACCTTTCTCCACTTCGAGAAACTCCCTTCAACTACTACTCTCTGTCTCCTGTTGCTCAACCAGTTCTTTATCCACCTAGCTAGAACACCCTGCACACCATGTGACTTAACTTTCTCCATTAGTTTACCATGGGGAACCTTATCAAATGCCTTACTAAAGTCCATGTATATGACAGCTACAGCCCTTATTTCATTTTTTAACTTGGTCACTTCCTCAAAGAAGTTTATTAAGTTGATTAGATTCCCTACAGTATGGAAACAGGCCCTTCGGTCCAACAAGTGCACACAAACCCTCCTGAGAGTAACCCACACAGACACATTTCCCTACCCTATATTTACCCTTGACTTGGCAACTTAGCATGGCCAATTCACCTGGACTGCACATCTTTGGATTGTGAGAGGAAACCGGAGCACCCAGAGAAAACCCACACAGACACGGGGAGAATTTGCAAACTCTACACAGACAGTTGCCCGAAGCAGGAATCGAACCCAGGTCCCTGGCGCTGTGAGGTAGCAGTGCTAACCACTGAGCCACCGTGCCGCCCTAAGTTGGTAATGCACAATCTCCCCCTCACAAAACGATGTTGCCTACCAGTGACAAGCCCATTCTTTTCCAAATATAAATAGATTTTATTCCTCAGCACCTCCTCCAGCAACTTTCCCACCACTGACATCAGGCTCACTGGTCTGTAGTTACCCGGAATATCCCTACTACCCTTCTTGTACATGGGGACAACATGAGCGACCCTCGAGTCCTCCAGCACCTCACCTGTATTTAAGAATGCTACAAAGATATCTGTCAGGACCCCAGCTATTTCCTCTCTCGGCTCCCTCAGCAACCTGGGATAGGTCCCATCTGGTCCTGGGATTTGTCCACCTTAATAACCTCTAGTCTACCTAACACATCTTCCCTACTTATGTCAACGTGATCCGGAGTAATCAAACTTCTATTTCCAATCTCAACATTCATCACGTCCCTTTCCTCAGTGAATACTGATGCAAAGTAATCAGTGCTATGCTGATTCCTATTGCAACTACAGACGAACCTTGATTATCCGAAGGAGTCGAGCGAGCAGTATTTTGTTCAGATAATTGATTATTTGGATAATCGATTTGACCTTAAACAAGGGCTGCCATACTTATCTAATTCTGTGCTTACATTACATTACAGTGTGGAAACAGGCCATTCGGTCCAACAAGTCCACACCGACCCGCCGAAGCGCAACTCACCCATGCCCTTACATTTACCCCTTACCTAACACTACGGGCAATTTAGCACGGCCAGTTCATCTAACCTGCACATCTTTGGAGTGTGGGAGGAAACCGGAGCACCCGGAGGAAACCCACGCAGACACGGGGAGAACGTGCAAACTCCACACAGTCAGTCGCCTGAGGCGGGAATTGAACCTGGGTCTCAGGCACTGTGAGGCAGCAGTGCTAACCACTGTGCCACCGTGCCACCCACCGTGCTCTACCAGAGAGTTTGTTTAAATCTATAATTTTGATGCGTCTGCTATTTGAAGAAACTAATCTTTGCATTCTGCAAATTGCAGGTTAAACTGAGAAGGACTAACCCGTATCATCACATAAATGTATGAAATCCCAACATTAAGTAAGGTGCCCTACAGCTTTTACAATCACAAGAGCATTTGTCAGTTTCCGCTGAACTCAGTGTCACGATAGAAAGACAGAAGCACCGCCTCGCACGTGTTTATTTTCTCTGCCATTTTTTTCATGAACGGCCGGGTAAAGTGACAGGAATAAAGCACTTACTTTGCAAAGGGCTGTGTAACTAACCCTTACGTAAAATAAAATCCAGTCGCTGATGCCTGAGATGCTTGTGTTTCTTTGTTTTTGCCAGCATTTTCCCATGTTCATCAGAGGTAATCCAAATTCACTTACCCCTTTTGATTAATGTTTTCATGGGACCTTGAGATCTTATTTGGATAATCCAAAATTCGGATAATCAAGGTTCCTCTATGCGTCCTTGTGTATTCGAAGGATGTTGTGAAACTTGAAAGGGTTCAGAAAAGATTTACAAAGATGTTGCCAGACTTGAAGGATTTGAGCTATAGAGAGAGGCTAAATAGGCTGGGGCTGTTTTCCCTGGAGTGTCGGAGCTGAAGGGTAACTTTATAGAGGTTTTTAAAATCATAAGGGGCATGGATAGGATAAATAGACTCCCCCGCCCCAGGTCTTTTCCCTGGGGCGGGGGAGTCCAGAACTAGAGGGCAAAGACTTAGGGTGAGAGAGGAAAGATACAAAAGGGACCTAAGGGGCAATTGTTTTACACAGAGGGTGGTGCATGCATGGAATGAGCTACCAGAGGAAGTGGTGGAGACTGGTACAATGACAGCATTCAAAGGCATCTGGATGGGGATATGAGTAGGAAGAGTTTAGAGGGATATTGGCCAAGTGCTGGCAAATGGGACTAGACTAGGTTAGGATATCTGGATTAATGGTGCTGGAAGAGCACAGCAGTTCAGGCAGCATCCAAGGAGCAGTAAAATCGATGTTTCGGGCAAAAGCCCTTCATCAGGAATAAAGGCAGAGAGCCTGAAGCGTGGAGAGATAAGCTAGAGGAGGGTGGGGTGAGGAGAAAGTAGCATAGAGTACAATAGGTGAGTGGGGGAGGGGGTGAAGGTGATAGGTCAGGGAGGAGAGGGTGG
>NC_057725.1:22675566-22685029 GCF_004010195.1 Chiloscyllium plagiosum | reverse complement strand
GGTTGATTGGTGCGGGTGTCCCGGAGATGTTCCCTAAAGCGCTCTGCTATGAGGCGTCCAGTCTCCCCAATGTAGAGGAGACCACATCGGGAGCAACGGATACAATAAATGATATTGGTGGATGTGCAGGTAAAACTTTGATGGATGTGGAAGGCTCCTTTAGGGTCTTGGATGGAGGTGAGGGAGGTGGTGTGGGCGCAGATTTTGCAATTCCTGCAGTGGCATGGGAAGATGCCAGGATGGGAGGGTGGGTTGTCGGGGGAAGTGGACCTGACCAGGTAGTCACGGAGGGAACGGTCTTTGCGGAAGGCGGAAAGGTTAGGATATCTGGTTGGCATGGACGAGTTGGACCAAAGGGTCTGTTTTTGTGCTATGACTCTATGATTCCAAACGTTCGTCTGAGCTTTGGAAGAATATTAAAGTCAAGATATCCCTATAGATGGAACCTGTATACCTCAGAGAGTATTGAGACTGAAGATGAAACCCATTAAGTGCTGACAGTATTAATGAAAGACTTAGTTAATACAAAAGAAACAAGCCAATGTACCACCAAATTTCATGAGAGAAAATTAAACAAACCTGGGTACCATTAGTCTTACATTTGTAAGTGCAAAATGATGATTTCAGTCATGAGGAGCAAATTGAAATTGGGAATTTTCAAAATGAAAATAACCTAGAAAGTCGCTACAAATATTGTTTTCATAGGGGATAGATCCTGTGATCAAATGTCTTGCCTTCTTTGAAGAAGTAACAAATAAATTTGTTTTACAGGATAGTATGCAGGCTCTTCCAAAAAGCCTGTGCCAAAGGCTGAGGTACAAGATTAAAGCATTGGATATCTAAAGTAAAACTTTAAGCTAGATATTAGAATTCAGGAGGAAAACAGAAACTACTAGTTAGAAACATTATGTGAGATTGGGGACATATTAATGGAAGCAACCCAGGTTCATACATCTGTCTTAAATAAATGACCTGGATTCAAAAATATGTCGTAAGTTGACCAGAACAGCACATACTATAATGCAAAACTATGCCAACAGAGATTATGATGAATCAGCCAAATAATTACAAAAGGGCTGAAGTCAGGATTAGTGCAAAGGTATTTGCCACCTTTGGGAAACTTTCAATTTGCTACCCCCATCCCTCATTAACTTGTGAAAATTAGTTATGGGTGGTTGTTAAATATAGCCTTCCGTCTCTCCAATCTCATCTTCATAGTAATCCACAGCATAATGTTTATCATGTACTCTGCTTCTGCATCTCTTATGATTAAAAATACTTTGAGATTAAACAGCAACTTTCTGATCAGTTGAAAGGATAAACTGGTAACCAGATTAACTGGCATCACCCATTCCCCACATATTCTGAAGTAGTCACAATATGAGCCATGACTGAGCCAGTTCCGATTTTTGGTTATCTTCACAACATCCCAATGCATTACAGTGGTCAACATGTCCATTTGTTGTGCTAACTAAAAACAGTAGAACTTGATGATCACCTACATTTCAATCTGTCAGTTGTGATGATGCTGCTCCTTTAACAAGGTTATGTTGTCCTTGGCTTTTTTTTTCAGAGAGGCCATAAAAGACATAGAATCTGAAAAGTCTAAGTTTGAAGGGTTTAAAGGCCAATTTGATTACAACTAACAGATACTGCCTCAGGCAAAAGGCTTTTACGTTTTAAAAAAAAACACTTGTACAATGATAGGGTAGTGGCCAGTTCTCCTAGCTCAGCTTTTCTATGGTTTGGTGAAAGTGAGGACTGCAGATGCTAGGGATCAGAGGAACAGGAGAGTTGATGTTTCAGGCGTAAGCCCTTCATTCCTGATGAAGGGCTTATGCCCGAAACTTCGACCCTCCAGCTCCTCTGATGCTGCCTGACCTGCTGTGTTTTTCCAGCGCTACACTTTTCTCTGGTTTGATTTGTTTTTTGGTAATCTGGCTATATTCACTGAAAGCAGTCAGGCAGTTTCAAAGTTGCTGGATGCAAAGAAGCAGGTCCATGCTGATCCTCCTCTCTCTCCAATATCTCTCCTATAAGACCCTGTGTTTGATTTTACCTTTTGTGCCAAGAGATGTTTAAGGGGATTGTTGCAAGTATTTGGAACAGCTTCATTAAGGTGGGATGATCTGTTGAGTTTCTGGATAGGTTAAGTTCTCTTTTGTTTGTGTTTCATTCAGTAAGCTTGTAAATTAATTTTGTTTTGTTTAAAACTATGTGATTTGACCAACTGCATCCCTCCTTAAAACAATTAGCAAAGTTAGTATCTGGGCTATTTTCTTGAAATAACTTGAGGAGGTTTGGCCTGGTCCATAACACAGTTTTCTGTTATAGCTGATTGGCTTTAGGAACTGAACAAATGACCAAGATGGTAATCTAGGTCTGAGAAACAAACTATGTGAAATTACTTATCCCACATTTGCATTTCTAAAATAAATGCAAGAGCTGACTGTAAAAACTGAATTTCAAACCAAAATAAATAAAGTAAATGAACTTATCAATTTCAAAATAACTTTATTTCCAAAACAGTGAAAGATAATCAGGACTACACTTTTGTAAGCAAACATCGAAGACCTTTACTAAAAATAACTATATGCAAGGGACGGTAAGACAGGACATCGTTTGGCCACAGACTCAGGTTCCAATTCCACGTGATCTGACATAGCTATGAGACAGCTTTTTATGCAACAGAAAGAAGCCTTTCATAGAATAAAGGTATATTTACGCCTTTAGTCCACTCTCCCCCAAGTTTTTATAGTATTTCTTTTAACAGCTAACATTTAACCATGAACATTTAGTTGTTTACTTTTACTTCCCCCCACCTTACTTCCACCACAATTCTCTTTCATTTGAGATATTAATATGTACAGCCTGATGAGCTGTCTTGAAGGACGCACAGGATGGATGTGTGCCTTTATCATCGCCTGGGAAGATGAACACAGGTTTGGAGTGGAATGGCAAGGTCATTTCCAGAAATCTATCAGAAAGTAGAACTGTATCACCTTTGATAAGAAAATAGACTTCTGAACCAGGATCTCCTAGTTGCACTGTGGTCTGCAGGTAGGATGGAAAATCAGTGCAATTTGTACTGTATGTTCTCCATCATTAACAAGGGCTTGTTTCTTGATGACAGTCTTCAGAGAAGTGTGATGAAAGGTCTATAATTTATTTATATTGACTTTTTAAAGTTTGAATTGTAAAATACTGACATATAGGTATTGGTTACTTTTATAAAGAAATTTCTTTAAAAAAAATTATATTGTCTTTCCAGACCAGTAACCCAATCCAGTATGTGTCAGAGGGCAGGTGAGTGAAAACCCTTATGCGTTAGTGGAAAGATGTTTATACTTTTAAGTTTATGAGTGATAGAAAAAACACATAAGGTCATTAGCTGTGTTTTCAGTTCACAACAAGCTACAATAAGCAAGTTTAAAAAAATACAGAAAGTGCTGAAGAAATTCAGCATGACTGCCAGCATGTGTGAAGAGTGTGAATGTTTTGAGTCCAATCTGACTCTTTTTTTAGAATGTTCTGTACTTGCTGTTTTTATTTCAGCTTAAAGTTTTTTTAATTAAGTTCAGAAGCAGGTTTATCAGTTCGATTCAGAAAACACCAGTGTTGAGTTTAGAACCAAATTTAGTTTGTCTCCTAGGAGGAGGATTCAGGACAGTTCAGTTGCCTCAGCGGAAAGAAATTAGAACAGTTCGGTTAGAAATCTGCAGGTTATTAGAATTTAGAAATTTTAGGCTGTTTGTTTTATGGTAAAGTTACGCTGGCAGATTTGGAAAGGACTTATTGAATTGTTTCCATGGTCCAAGCCAGAAAACTATCAGGAGTCAGTAAAGTAGAACCATGAAGTCCCATATAAAGTTGATATGTGGGATGTAATATCTCTGGACCAGTCTGTCAATGAGAGGGTCAGGAAACATGATAAAATATTGTTTTGTTTTGTGATTTAGATCTTGCTGTCTTTGATATTTACATGGCTTCGTTTGTTATTTTATTTCTCCTGTATAATAAATTTAATTTTTGTTGTTACAGGAATCTGAAGACTCGTGAATATACAGTGTTGTAACCATTGTATTAGTGAACTAAAGTAAAAATGTCCCGTCAAGTCAGGTTTCATTGTAGAATCTAACTCATCCAGTAGTACAATCAGCTGGGATCTTAATAACTGGGTGAATTTACAAGAATTTAATAGTCATCTATCCTCTTTTAAAGAAATGGGTATATGTAGAACCTAAACAAAAATCATGAAAATTGCAGCCAAGTTTATTGCATGGCTTAGGTTTTCAAAATCATTTTGATCATTGCCAAAAGATTTTCTTGAAGTAGACAAATCAGTGAATCATTTAAAGTTTTTGACTAGGCCTAAACAGAGTTAGCAGATAAATTAACTATGAAAAATAAAGGTGACTTGGAAATTCAGTTATTGGATACACTTTTCAAAAATTTAAATAAGAGATATAAGTAAATGAGGCTGTTATTTAGCTTAAATTCTTTGATAGAAATACAGCACTGTGGATCCTAAACTGAATTATATCAAACAGCCTCCTCAGAAATTAAATTGCAGCAGACCCTCACAAATGCCTTCCTCCACCACAGCAGCAAAGACAAAAAGGTAAATTTTCATACAAAAGAGAAATCAAGAAACAAACAAACAAAAAAGTATGTGGCCGGCCAGGTGAGCTGGTGAGTATGGTCACTTAGGTATTTTGAAACCACAGACTATAATATTTTTATTGACCAGGATTACAAAAGGATGCATCAAATCTTTCCAGATATGCTGCATATTTCAAGTAAAACCCAAGCATGAGTTAGATCAGAGGCTTTAATCCCAATAGTAGCTTTAGAAAAATGATTATCAGGGTTGTGTAGGACTACTAGCTACAACCAGAAATGGGAATCAATGTTTTATTATGGATATTTGAGCAGGATTTCCTGAAGCATTGTCTTTGGTAAAAATTACTGCAGATATCATAGTGAAAATGTTAGTTCAGTTACCTCAAAGATTTGGATCATCCAATGAAAATTTGAATCGACCTAACTGCATGTCACAAATCTTCAAAAAAAAGTGAATAATCGTGGAAAAAATGTCTGCTTATCATCCACAATCTTAATATACAATGGAGAGATGGTATCAAACCGTTATTAGAATTTATTGTTAGGAATGGTTTCATGATTGAGATAAAGGATTATTTTATTTCTGTTTTGTGCAATAATCTAGGACCAGAGGGTATAATCTCAGAATAAGAGGTCACCCAGTTAAGACAAGGATGAGGTGGAACTTCACCTGAGGGCAAGGAAACCATGGAATTCTTTACCATATAAGGCTGGAGAGGCTGTGTTATCAAGTATGTTTGAGGCTGAGTTTTTTTTTGTGGAATGTGGGCATCACTGTCTGGCCAGCATTTATTGCCCTTGAGAAGGTGGTGGTGAGCTACCTTCTTGAACTGCTACAGACCACCTGCAATGTCATTAGGGAGGGAATTCCAGGGTTTTGACCCAGCAACACTGAATAATTTTTGATCGGTAAGGGAATCAGGTTTATGGGGGAAAAGGCAGGAAAATGGAGGTGATGATTTTCAGATCAGCCATGATCTTACTGAGTGCAGAGAAGAATCAATAAGCTGAATGGCTTATTTCTGCTCCTATGAATTATGATCTGTGTGATTTAGATCATGTTGTCCTCAATATTTAGATAATATCTCTCAATGACTAACCACTTTGTTAACTAATTGAACAATATGAACATATGATCAATGAAGCCAGTATTTGTTCTGGAATCTGACTTGGCCAGTATTGGCATCAAATAGGTCAAAAGGATAATTGAAGTTAAAGGAAATTATTTTTTGTTCCATCTTGCAAGAATTTATTTTTAAACATAAGATGCTCATTCATTAATTGTAGCAAAACATCTTCCACAGCTAATAGTTTACAGTGATCTTAGAGATCTGAATATTTCCTCCATCTGTGTATGTTTCTGTTATGTCACTTGTGTGACAACATTGGCTGTGTCTGCACAGTCTTTTGGAAAATATCTGCAATGTGTTCATTTTCAGACTCTAAGGCTCTATATATTTGTGACTGTTAATAACTAGCCTTTCAGGTCAGTGGTCTCTTTGAGGTATTCAATTCTTCTTTAATTTTGATCTAAGAGTTCTTTTTGATGTTCAAATGTAAGCATTGCCATGGCATAACTGTGTCACTGAAAACTCTATAATTTTGTCCTTTAATTATCGATTTTAAAAAATCTTCCTGTGTTTCCATACCTTGTTGATTGAACTCATTTGAAGCGTGGAGCTGCATTTATACAGCCAACAATTTCTTGAATCTGAGAACTGGAATGGTCTAATTTGAACTTTAGGATGTATTTTCCTCCAGATATTTTATTAGCTGCTTGCAACTGTTGAAATATCTTTGACTGATTGTTTCTGAAGCTTGAGAGCTTTTCACAAGCACAAAAAAAACATACATGGGTCTTACGGGTGGAGGAAAAGCCTAGGAAAGCATTGATCTCTACTTTCCAGGTTTTTGCACTTGATTGCAAGAGGCACAGGCTGACTTATTCAAACCTTTAAATTCTCTGACTTATTGGTTAAAAACCATCACGTATATCAACTGATGAGAAGAAATAAACTGGCTTTCTTCAGGCATTAGATGTTTTTTTCCTGCAGAGTAAAGGGCAGCTCCTTCCTTTTCGGAGGTCCAGTGGCCTCTGACCAAACATTCACACCCACAAATTGTTCAGCTGTGAGCCAATTACATAGTTGTTGGCAGACACAAAGCATCTGTTATGAATAACTGGTCACCTTTCACAGACTTGTGATTTGTTGCTGGCAAAATCTCCCTTTGTACACACCCCAGAATCTAGCTTGTCTGTAGTAACCACCCTCACTGCTTTAACAAACAGCAGTGTAGACAGCACATAAGTAGTGTCAGGTAATTTGATTAATAAATGGCAGTTAACCATTCCACAATCTGTCTTTTTAAATCAGTTCTTTCAATTCATAATCAAAAATACAGAATAAAAAAACTGTCTTTACACCAGGTTAAAGATTACTTTAGAGTCAAAAGGTGTGGTGCTGAAAATGCACATCTGGTCAGGCAGCATCCGAGGAGCAGGAGAATCGATGTTTCGAGCATAAGCTCTTCATCAGGAATGGCTGATGAAGAGCTTATGCTCGAAATGTCAACTCTCCTGCACCTCAGATGCTTCCTGACCGGCTGTGCTTTTCCAGCACCACAACTTTTGACTTTGATCTCCAGCATCTGCAGTCATCACTTTTTCCTAAAGATTATTTGAGTACAAGCTATTATTATATGTTCCTTCAAAGAGGTCAAGTTATTAACTGAAAAATTTTAGATACCAAGATTGAGACAAATACAGATAAGACTAAATGATACCTATAAAAAGGAACCCCCAATATGTCACTGTGGTATGCTGTTGGGCCTCTACTTGAGTTCATTCTTACTGAGGTGAAAAGGTTAACATTTGAATTGTGTTGACTTCTGTAGCTGAATAAATGATGTTTTATTGCACAGGTGGACTCAGCACATCAGGAGATTTTGTGAAGAGCGAAAGTTCAGTAGTTATATGGTTTTGATTTTCACATCTTCTGACTTTCCTTCAGCTGAACAGCATTTGCTTCTGTATTCCTTCCTCTTTGAGAAGGCTCAAACTATTAGTGAAGTAATTTGCAATACTGACAAACTTTGACCTCTACATCAGCAGACGTTTCTATCTGCTTTTGCAACACCTTCTCAAATTTGCTCTAACTCATCTGCATTTCTTTCAGATGGACCTGCTGAAACATGGCTTAAAATTCCAAATTGCAGTCCATTAACCTGTTAATTAGTCTTTGTTTAAATGACTTGCTTGAGGTTTAAGAATTTGCGTTATAAGGAGAGACTGGGACTTATTTCACAGGAACATAGGAAGTTGAGAGGTGACCCTACAGAGATTTATAAAATAAACAGGAATATAGATAAGATGAATGGCAGGTGTCTTTTCCTTAGGTTAGGGGATTTCAAGACTAGGAGGCATATTTTTAAGGTGAGAGGAGAGAAATTTAAATAAATACACAAGGGGTACGTTTTTATACAGTGAGTGGTCCGTGTGGAATAAACTTCCAGAGGAAGTGATGGATATGAATACGGTTACTATATTTAAGAAACATTTAGATAAGTACATGAATAAGAAATGTTTGGAGGAATATGGGACAAGTGCAGGAAATAGTACTGGTTTAATTTGTGATTATGGTTGGCATGGACTGGTTGAAATAAAGGGTTTGTTTCTGTGCTGTATGACTCTATGGCAGGTGGGCTGATGATTTCAGCATTCTGAGACCAATCTAATCTATTACCGGTGGACTCTTAGATATGCCAGTAGTGAAGTTGGAAATATTCCTTGAATATAATGAAGGCCAAGTTATTTTTTCTCAGCTGCAAGGGAGACAAGGCTTGGGTGGGGTGGGGGTGTGGATGTTGGAGAAGTGGATATTTAGACCATATTCAATCCTTTTCCAATTTCACAGAAGCGAGCAGTGAGCAACTTGAAAAGTGGAGCAAGCTTGATGGGCCAAAAGGCCTATTATTGATTCTATTCCTTATGGTCTTATAAATGCTGGCATTGGGGGACAGAATTGTGAAATTTCTTGCACCAGCTGCTTCCACTAAACAACTGACTTTGCTGCATTTATAGCCTTCCTTCCTTGACCTACTGTTGATTAAAGTAGTTGCACTGTCCAAAAGCACTTTATTCTCGATTTCCTGTTGCTTAACAATCCAAGGAGAAAAGTCTAAAAGTGGGCACAAGCCCAGCAGAAAGTCAAAAATCCAGTCAAATTCACAAAATTTCTGTACTGTACCACCCTTCTTCTGTTTCCCCATTTTCTCATTTTGATAGGAAAGGGAACCAGGGTTATGGGGGATGGGGGTGGGGGTAGAGAGGAGAGACAGGAAAGTAGAGAGGAGAGACAGGAAAGTGGAGAATTCACCCAAAATCCAATCAGCAGGATTTTGTTGAATGGTGGAGTAGGTTTAAAGGGCCGAATGATCTCCTCCTGTTTCTAAGCCTTATATTCCCTGTATCAGAAATGAGGCGCACAGAGTAAGATTTAAATCACTGGAAGTGCGCAGGTAGAAAGTGATTGCAATGAAAACACAAAATAGGAAATCTGCCTGTAAATCTTACATATCCCTTAACAGACTGCTGATAAAGATACTCCCCACCTACGTTCGGGACACCACCTCCCTTAACAACTGCTGATAAAGATACTCCCCACCTACGTTCGGGACACCACCTATGCCCTCCACCTGCTCCATGATTTTCGCTTCCCCGGTCCCCAACGCCTTATTTTCACCATGGACATCCAGTCTCTGTACACCTCCATCCCCCATCACGAAGGACTCAAAGCCCTCCGCTTCCTTCTTCAAGGACCGCAATTTCCCCCCCGACGTG
>NC_057725.1:22673227-22674414 GCF_004010195.1 Chiloscyllium plagiosum | reverse complement strand
CCCCAGTCTGACCTATCACCCTCACCTTGACCTCTTTCCACCTATCACATTTCCGACGCCCCTCCCCCAAGTCCCTCCTCCCTACCTTTTATCTTAGCCTGCTGGACAAACTTGCCTCATTCCTGAAGAAGGGCTTATGCCCGAAACGTCGATTCTCCTGTTCCCTGGATGCTGCCTGACCTGCTGCGCTTTTCCAGCAACACATTTCCAGCTCTGATCTCCAGCATCTGCAGACCTCACTTTCTCCTGCTGATAAAGATAATTGTGGATTTCAAAGAACTCTATATTTAACAACCAAAGATGAAGATTATTATGTGCATGTCACTGAAGAGGCAAATTAATAGCAATGAATCAAGAATTATAGAGGCATAGTTTTGTCTGAATGGATTGTTCGACACGATTACTCCAAAACAGGGGAACTTAGCTGTCTGGATACAGAATTGGCTGGCCAACAGAAGACAGCGAGTGGTAGTAGAAGGAAAATATTCTGCCTGGAAGTCTGTGGTGAGTGGTGTTCCACAGGGCTCTGTCCTTGGGCCTCTACTGTTTGTAATTTTTATTAATGACTTGGATGAGGGGATTGAAGGATGGGTCAGCAAGTTTGTAAACGACACAAAGGTTGGAGGTGTCGTTGACAGTATAGAGGGCTGTTGTAGGCTGCAGCAGGACATTGACAGGATGCAGAGATGGGCTGAGAGGTGGCAGATGGAGTTCAACCTGGATAAATGCAAGGTGATGCATTTTGGAAGGTCGGATTTGAAAGCTGAGTACGGGACTAAGGATAGGATTCTTGGCAGTGTGGAGGAACAGAGGGATCTTGGTGTGCAGGTACATAGATCCCTTAAAATAGCCACCCTAGTGGACAGGGTTGTTAAGAAAACATATGGTGTTTTGGCTTCCATTAACAGGGGGATTGAGTTTAAGAGTCGTGAGATCTTGTTGCAGCTCTATAAAACTTTGGTTAGACCGCACTTGGAATACTGCGTCCAATTATGGTCGCCCTATTATAGAAAAGATGTGGATGCTTTGGAGAGGGTTCAGAGGAGGTTTACCAGGATACTGCCTGGACTGGAGGGCTTATCTTGTGAAGAGAGGTTAACTGAGCTCAGACTTTTTTCATTGGAGAAAAGGAGGAGGAGAGGGGACCTAATTGAGGTATACAAGATAATGAGAGGCATAGATAGAGT